>NW_017306737.1:312125-319770 GCF_000935625.1 Nanorana parkeri
CCGAACATGCTGAGCATGTTCGGCCGACCCGAAGCTACACGAAGCAAGCCGATGTACGGCTGATTTCAGCCGATGTACGGCTGAAATCAGCCGTACCAGCCTGAAGTTATTAGCCGAACAGTGTTCGGCTCACTTCACTTCAGATCGGTCATTCACTCGGCTGCCCTCGGCTGCTTAGTGAATAGACCCCTATGTGTTTTCTGGACCCTCTCAGCCCCTCTGGCCGAGAGTCCTGGGCACCAAACACAGCAATCACCATAGTGACACGGCACAAGATTTTTTGTCTACACCTTCGGAAAAGCTTGTTCTGAGCTAGGAAATAATATCCTATTTATAGGTTTACATATGTTTCATGGAGGCTGTTCGCATGAAAACTAATTAACAAAAAAAGAGAGTAAAATAGTGCAATTTGGCACCGCCTGATGGTAGCAATTAACGCTGGCAGTAAATACCACATCCAGATTAGTTTGCGCTCGGCTGGCTCCTTACTGCCAGGCTCTTAAAACAAAAAATAAATACCAACTCTAATTTTGGTCCCCACCTAGTATATGGGGTCGTTTACGTCGCAAATGGATGAGGATCGCAGCCGGCGAGGCCGCCCGCCGAATTAACGAGGCCAAGCGTCTCACCGCTTGCGCTTTAAAGCAGCGCAACGCTGGCATGTCGGATTACAGCCTCGGGCGCGGTATTAATAAATATATACGACCGGCGCATTTTGTGCTTAACCGGTATCGTTTATTCCGTTTTTAAATTTAGGATCGTATCAGCGTGACAGATGTTTTATTGAGATAGTCGCTGTTTTTACTGTTTTGTTAAGTAATTGTCTAATTAAAACTGTTTTTCACACTTCATAAGAGACACATTAAAATCTGCCAAGCTCTGTGAATAAAAAACAAACAAAAAAAAACAGCTTTGATAGTGTCAGAATTGAAAGTTTCACTTGTACGAAGAGACAGATCACTTAGGCGATGTGTGGATGTGAATATCGCGGCTGTAAACCATTTGAAGGAGATGAATAGCCCGGGAAAAGATGGAAAAAATGTCTTCGGAGGCTGTTAGAGTGCACCCAGCGTCAGATACATTTATTCCGCTAAATAATGTGTAAATATGTATTACCTCTCTCGGATATCATAGTTGCTAGGCCATAGCCAGGAGCTTACACGCTAATACGCATGTGCGGGTCCCAGTCTTCCGGGATGTCGGAAAACATGCGTTAGCACGCATCAGGGGTGTATCTCCTGCACGGCAAACTAGGCATTTGCCTAGGGCGGCACTTTCCAGGGGGGCAGCATAAAACGCTGCCCCAAACCAATGAGGCGGACAGGGCCGGACTTGACTATGGGCATACTGGGCAATTGCCCAGTGGGCCGAGGCTGGGGGCACAGAATCAGGCAACGGCGGCTGCCTAATGCGGAAAACTAGGCGGCCACAAGTTCCTAAGAGTGGCTGCCTAATTAGAGAGCTGCCCAGTGAAGGGGATGGCCCAGTGAGTTGCAGTATGGCTGGCTTTGTACAGAAGGATGAGGAGAAGCAGCGGGTGGCTCAGGGCTGGCTATAGCATGTGATCTGATGGCGGGATGTCCCAGAAGCAGGCTGGGGGACTGCAATGTATTCTGTTGGTACGGATGGCACTTCGAGCTGCAGGTAAGAGGAGCAGCACAAGTATGCAGGGAAAGGGACCCAGCACAGTCCTCCTGAGACCCCACACAGCCCACCATAAACCCTGCACAGCTCTCCTGAGACCCTGTACAGCCCACCTGAGACCATGCACAGCTCTCCTGAGAACCCGTACAGCCCACCTGAGACCATGCACAGCTCTCCTGAGAACCCGTACAGCCCACCTGAGACCATGCACAGCTCTCCTGAGAACCTATGTTCCCTGTATCCAGTGACTGACAGATTGTGCAAAATGTCCTAAACAGGATGGGGGTGGGGCAAATTTAGACTGAGGTGGGTGCCTGAGTTTAGTCTTGCCTAGGGCAGCACAAAACCAAAATACACCACTAGCACAGAAAATGACTCACAGCCCTCTAATAGATGTTCCTATTTAAACCAGCTGGCCCAATGGGTCAGTGCTGAGTGGTCTTTCAGCTTGTGCTTATGTTCCTGCTGATCTGTTGCCTGTTACCTCGACCCGGATTGCTGCTGACTTTGACTGATTGCTGCCTGACTTATGCTTGTTATCTGGACTCTGCCCCTGCCTGCTCCTTCTGTACCATGCTGACCGTCCACCTTGAACCCTGGCTTGTTTGACCTCGCTCCAGTTTCTGCAGCAAACCTCACTGACATCACAGCTGTGCACCAGCCTGTAGGTAGGTGCAGTACTGCCAATGGCCACTGGATGCCCCCATGGGGCCCTAGAGATAGATGTAGCTCTGGCCTGGGGAGACTCCAGGCCTAGGACTATGTAGAGCTACAAAGATTCCCTAGTTTCCCCTGGAGGGGGAACCACCGAGCTAGGACTAACAAGGATGGGATTCCGGAGAATAGTGAGAAGCTGTAAGACTGACGTTATTTGCCAGTGGGCCTCTGGCCGAAGTCAGTCGTGGACTCTGGGCTGCACCTGGGCTGTTCTTCTCTCTCTCTAATCTGTATCACCATGCAACTATCAAGAGATGTGCCGTCATCCCACTCGGGGGTGGCTGAAATGTATGCTTCAAACCATGTTCATTCTGTCAAGTAAAATCAAGAAAAGACTATCTGTGTGGACTGGTTCTTCTCCCTCCAACCTCTGAGAAGGTGGGGTTCTACAGGAGTGTGATGTTGGACTGTATCGTGGCTGTAACCATACATGAGCCCAACATAGGGTGCCGTTCATGGTGGCCTTTCTCCCTACGGGGGAGGAAGCGCCGAATACCGCAGAGGCGGTGGAAGCCATGAGGCCCTGTGTGCGCAGTACTACACGTGTGGGAGTGTTTGCACAAGGCCAGAACCTGCCCCTGACCGTGGGGTGCCTGGTGTCGAGTTGCATGCACAGGGTTACACAGAGCCAACCCAAAGGGAACACTCAAGCAACACCCCGAGAGTGAACCCCACCTACAAGCCCTGCTCATCCTTCCAGGAATCCAGTTGCCGGACTTCTACCAGGCACCGTGTCAGTTAGGCCCGAAGCAAAAAATAAATAAATAGGCGGAGAGCATACATGATTAAGTGAAACGGGGAAACAATGATGAAAGAGTCAATTAGGGATGGGTTAACAAGGGGCAAGGTCACTTACCTAATTGGTCAGATACAAAGTCCAGGCGCAGCATTATGGTGGTTCGAGGAGGAGGGTCTCACTGGAGTCAGTCAGAGATCGTCGGATGAAGAAAGAACTTCCCACCCACCCGCCCGAAGGCATTGTTGTGGTCACTTTCTGTCATAGCAGTGGTGGCGTTTTTTGGGGTCTTTTGAAGGCGGAGAACATAGGTGATGGTGGTTAAGGTTGGGAGACCTGTCTTGGTATGGGTCCTCAAGTCATGGTGATATATGGTAGTCGAACCGGCAATTGAGATATGGAGGTGTCTGCGGTCATTGTGCAGGTTGTCCCCGAGGTGGTGTGGCTGGGGGGCTAACGGATTCAAGGGGTTTCCGCAGAGACACCATATGCAGTAATAATTTGGGCCTTCAAAAGACCTTAAAACATCTCAGGCTGAATTGTTCCAATTTTCTGTGAAGTTTATTATTGTTAATTTGTATAATAAAAAGGCTGCTATGGCCATTTAACTCCATCAAGAAGTGTGGTCTATTTTATTGGGTTGAAGAGGGAGGTTGGTGGTTACAGCAGTCTTTGTAACTAGGGAATTGGGACATCGGTTCTACATTAGTCATGAACACCTTGGGACCCGTGCCTCTCTCTGTCTACTCGCTCCCTGTTTCCACATCCAGGGGTGTGAGGCAAGAGCCGCAAGGGAGGCCTTCTCAGCTAATCGGTCCTCCACCAGGTATGTGATAATAGTACTCCCTAGACTATACCTTTATCTGGGTCACCATCTACTTCCTGGACTGAGATCTCCTTGTGCAGGGTGACTGGTCTTGTCCCCACCCACTCCCATAATAAAGATTGATCACTGCTGCTCTCTCCTTGTGCAGGGTGACTGGCCATGTCTCCCCCCCCCCTTGTAATTAAGACCGGTCACTGTTGTTCTATCTACTTGTGCAGGGTGACTGGTCTTGTCTCCGCCTCCTACTGTAGTTTCCTGTAGTGGGTGGGGCCCGCTGGGGTGTGAGACAAGAGCCGCAACTGAGGCCTCCTCAGCTAATCGGTCCTCCACCAGGTCTTGTGCAGGGTGACTGGTCTTGTCCCCACCCACTCCCATAATAAAGACTGATCACTGCTGCTCTCTCCTTGTGCAGGGTGACTGGTCTTTTGTTCGCCCCGTCCTGTAATACAGACCACTCGCTGCTGCTCTCTCTCTCCTTGTGCAGAGTGACTGGTCTTGTCTCTGCCCCCTCCTGTAATAAAGACCACTCACTGCTGCTTTCTTTCCTTGTTGTCAGGGACCAGAACACCTTCAGGTGGTGCTGGAGCACATCCTGCAGTTTCAGTGCTTATCCATCATAAAGACCGGTCACTGCTGCTCTCTTTCTTTGTGCAGGGTGACTGGTCTTGTCTCCGCCCCCTCCTGTAGTTTCCTGTAGTGGGTGGGGCCTGCTGCGTCCCCCCCACAGCTCTGCTCTCTTCCCAGGCTATGCACAGCCCAGTGGTGATGTCACTGCTACTCTTACAAAGCAATAGCTTGGTTTTCTAATGCGTTTGACGCACACAAGTTGGATTTATATCCTTTGCAGCTATTGAGGAATATATGTAAATGAAAGCTTCAGGGCCCGGAGTTCAGCTTTAACAAATTCTTAAGGAAGTTGTGAAGTTTGAAACTAGTGATGAAGTATGTTTTTGGGGGTCATTACCATATTTAGAACTGATCAGCTTGAGCTAGACGTGTTCATTCTCCCGCGGAATATTAACATCTCCTTCCTTTTGAGCCGTAACAATAAAGGAAACTTGGTTTTCTGAGAAAATGACACTTCAAGTATTCTTATCCGAAAATCTTGCCTATATTATTCTAGCACTTATACATGTAATTTGATTTCATGATTGGAGATGTGGATAGCAATTCTATGTTCTCTGCAGAAAATCATTATTCCAGACGGGACAGACTGAATATTAAAGACCTTTTTTTATTTTTTTTTATTTAGGGAGTAAAGGGATTTCAAAGGTCTCTTACCTGGGCATGCTGGGTAACCGTATGCAAATGAGATTCTACAACCGCCGTGATATAAGATGGAGAAAAACAGCATGAAAAGACCAACTCGACCTGATTTACAATCTGCGTTATATAAAAGAACATATGAAGGGGAAAAAAAATTTCAATCTTTTTTTAATAGACATCAGCTGCCATTAGAGGTATATGTGAGCGCAAGAACTACATTTCCCAGAAGCCTTTTAGGAGGGATTGTCAGAGAGGGGCGGAGGGATGGAAGTCAGGAGGAGGGATTGTCAGAGAGGGGCAGGGATAGAAGCATGTGGAGAGCTTGGCAGAGAAGTGCGGGGAAGGGAAGCCAGTGGAGGGATCGGCAGAGAGGGGCAGCATGTGGAAGCCAGAAGAGGGATTGGCAGAGGGAGATAGGGAATGGATGCCAGTGGAGGGATTGGGAGAGGGGAATAGGAAATGGATGCCAGTGGAGGGATTGGCAGAGGGGGATAGGGAATGAATGCCAGTGGAGGGATTGGGAGAGGGGGATAGGAAATGGATGCCAGTGGAGGGATTGGCAGAGGGGGATAGGGAATGGATGCCAGTGGAGGGATTGGGAGAGGGGGATAAGAAATGGATTCCAGTGGAGGGATTGGCAGAGAGGGGTGGTGAGGATGGAAGCCAGTGGGGAGCATGGCAGTGAGGGGTTGCAGACACTGAGCGGTTGGTGAGGTGGGTGAGTCTGGCAGCATAATTCATGATAGGCTGAAGGGGGAATACCCTGTGTAGAGGTCGTCCAATGAGGAGCCTACCTCAGGGATCAGGGACGTCCAGCGATCTGCCCACCCACAGTGAAGGCAATGGGGTGACTAATGGGTGGAACCATGGCTAATAGATACCACAAGATGGCGCTGGGAATCGAAAACTCTCACAGCCGCGGTGCATCCGCCAAACCTTTCCTAGCACATAAATGAGGACGCTTCATGTACAGATTGAGCGAGTGGCGGTGTCTGGCCACGCTCCAGGAAACAATGTTCCTATGCAAGCTGGCCTGGGATGGAGCCAAGTCTCCGGCGCAGCGCTCAGACACGAGGACACCGTATTTTTGTCATAATAAAACTGGATCAATAAAAATCCATTTCAGCGCCAAGAAATGTTCACGTCCGTAAAGTAATTTATCGCATGTAAAACATAATGTAACTAAGGCGCCATCACACCGAAGCCAACCCTCACCTTAAAGTAACTGCTAAATATAATAAAGTGGACCTGTCAGCAGATATTTTCTCATGTTAAGTGCAGCATGCTCAGTAATGTGCCAGCGTGACCCCTGCAAGTGTTTATTCCCTCTCACAGAGATCACAGCACTGCCCCTGACAATGCCTTCATCTGCTCATGTCCAGAAGGACGGCACCATCTTTGTTCAGGCATCATCCAGGGTCACCATCTACTTCCTGGACTGAGCCAGCTGTGACATCTCGGCTGAGCTGCTCGGCCGCCTTTGTCAGCTGGAAGGGTTATTGTGAATAGCCCGTACAGCAGCCCTTCAGTTCGACTAAATCCAAAGGGCTCCCGCAGCCGAAGTTGATTTATTAGTGAATAATCCCCTTAAAGTGCAACTACACCCTCCTATCTCTTACAGCCAAGGAAGGGGCCATCTTGGCCTGTCTTTGGAATGTACTTGTCATGGTGCTGCACATGTGATCAGCTATGACACCGGCCATTTGAAGGCTTGAACGTTTGTTTGAGAGCTGATATAAGCGCATCGCCGACCTTGAGAGTTGGAATACCTTCAAAGTAAATGTTTGGGGAGATATTAAATTGATGGGTAGAGTTCCTCTTTAAGGGGTCTTGCCCCACCCCCAGCCTAAAAGGAGAAGCAGCGGACTGATAAGCTATGGTCTCTGCTCTCCTCTACTATCAGCATGACCCTCACGGCCATCCCTGTAATGAGGCAGCCTGAGGTGGTTGCCTGAGATGGCATCTCACTGGTTCACCTGGGGGAAGGGGGGGTGGCAAGCACACCGCTTACTGGCCAGAGCGCCCCAGGTTTCTAAGACGTCTTAGCAATCAGTGATGCGTTGGCCAGCGTCCTGCTACTTCTGGGTCCGCCGAGCTCACTGACATCAGCGGTTGCCAGGAGCTGAGTAGGACTCTCTGGCTGGCATCCCACCCAGCTCCTGGCGACAAGTGATGCCAGTGGGTTGGGCGGACCTAGGAGGCATAGCACACCCCACCGACCCCCCTCCCTCCGATAAGAAGCATCCACCACCAGCACACACCCACCTGGTAATGACCATCGATCGCCAGCACCGCCAAGAATGAGCATCCACATCCAGCACACTGTCCCCCTGGTAATGACCATCGACCGCCAGCACCCGCCCATCCAGCAGCACCCCCAGGAATGAGCATCCACCTCCAGCGCACCCTCCTTCTGGTAACAACCAGACAGTGCCAGCAACTGGGCCTCCCCCCCC
>NW_017306737.1:319858-325857 GCF_000935625.1 Nanorana parkeri
CCCCCCATGGTCCTGAGCATCCACTGCCATCAATCAAAACACCCCAACCCCTTCCTCAGGGTCTAGGGACATCCCTTATGCCCCTCTTAGCACATGAGCACTACAGCACAAGTGATTGGCTCCATGTGCTGCTTCTCCTCTCCCCATCTAAGCTCTGCAGTATACAAGATGCTGATATAATGTGAAATTCCAACACTTGCACAGATTTATAACAAAAAAATCATTTAATGATTCACAGAGACGCATTGCCTTACATCTTTTATGTTTTCCAGGAGTTCACCTTTAAATCAATTTCGGAACCAAATTCCATCAAAAATAATAATAATAATAAAAAAAATTAAAAAGTTGCTTTAACAAAATGAAACTTGCCGTGTTCTTTGAGGACATTACACGAGGATCAGAAAATTGCATTCCATCCAAGTCGGCAACAGCGGAAACATTACGCTCAATAATTCTTACCGTCACATCGAATTAATTTATTTCCAATCAAGCCTGAAATACGGCATGAGTCAACGGCGCTCTCCTCGTAAATATGATTAGCGAAGTTCCCGGTGAGTTGGGGGGTAAATTGATACAATGAGTCAGCGGGTAATTGAAACTTCTCAATCTGGGAAATCATTAAAGGAACGCCGCCCTCGGTCCAGGTGACTTGAACTGCTCGCCGCCCCGCCGAATGTTAAATTTGGCAACGGAGGAGAGTGGCCGGCGTGACCTTTTTCGCGAGGAGGGGGAGACGAGGTGGGCATAATGCGATGTGACGGGGAGGCGCCCTCGAGGGGCAGGAACCGCGAGTACGCGACTCGAGTTCAAAACCGGACCCGAGCAATTTGTCTCTTGATGAGGAGAAAACACTCAATCATTATTCAGACGGCATTTTTCCAGACAAACAGCGACAAACAAGGATGTGACAACAGCATACCAATGAACGACTGCTGCCTGCACAGTGATCGCAAATAGGACGCGGTTCCTGCCCGTGACAACGGCCCCTAAAAAGTTCCACTTTCTACTTTACTTTCTGTTATCTCTCCCCTACCGCCCCCCTCTGCTTTTGAGTTTCTTCATTTCTGACTTTTTCATAATTTTTATAGTTTTCATGGGCAATCCGACCACTTGAAGCCCCGATGCCAATTGAGTTGTGAAATCACTTAATTCTCTTCTTATGAGCAAGTCATACCATAGACTGTGCAGCTTACAGCAGCATCAGGAGAGAGGAATGCAGGTAAGGAAAGTAAATGGAAAAGGAAAAGGAAAGGAAAAAGGAATGGGAAGAACAAATGAATGGGAAGGAAAGGAAAGGCAAGAGCAAAAAGGAAAGCAAAGGATAAAGGAAAGTAGAAAGTAAAGGAAAGGATAAAAGAAAGGAAAGGAACGGTAAAAGGGATGGGGAGAAAAAAGGGAAGGGAAGGAAAGGTAAAAGGAAGGGAAAGAAAAGGAAATGAATGGAAAGGATAAAGGAAAGGGGAAAAAAGGAAAGGCAAGGATAAATGAAAGAAAGGAGAAAGAAAAGGAAAGGATAATGAAAGAATAAAGGAAAGGCAAGGATAAAGGAAAAGGAAAGGAGAAAGGAAAGGATAATGAAAGAATAAAGGAAAGGAAAGGATAAAGAATAAAGGAAAGGAAAGGATAAATGAAAGGAAAGGATAAAGGAAGGGATAAAGGAAAGGATAATGAAAGAATAAAGGAAAGGAAAGGATAAAGAAAAAGGAAAGGAGAAAGGAAAGGATAATGAAAGAATAAAGGAAAGGATAAAGAAAAAGGAAAGGAAGGGATAAAGGAAAGGATAATGAAAAAGGGAAGGAAAGGAAGCAACATTGCAATCTGATTCATTTGAGTTTGAAAAGGAACCTTAAGCATCATCAACACACATTCATAATAGACCCGCATTGACTGGCGGATAGATATTGGCCAATAGTTCTCTGTGGCTGTCCTGCTGCTGTCCAATTTCTAGAAGCTTTGATTAGGAATTTAAAAACTACATACAAAGTGAGGTGCTACATCTTTTATTTGTGGTATCCAATGTTAGAGAGAACCATCTCATTTGAAGAGGTGACACTCTCGAGGGAGGCTTCTGATATATATCAGGACACCGCCAAAACAAAGGGGGGTTCTGAGAAAAGTCCAACTACACAAGAATCAGTAAGAGCGCCACACCAAGGAGTCCAAGGTAATGTTTTATTAAGTAATCTAATGATAGGAAAACATTGCATTTCGGAGATTTAGACATTCCCCTCTTCATCAGAGCTGCAGCACACAAAAAAAGGTATAGAAAGAATATATAGAAAGTAATAAAGAAAATGTAACTGCATATCAAAACAAAAGATAAAAACAACATAATCCGTTGATTGTGATTAATGGTGTAAAATTATCCTAAAGAAAGTAATGCGCAGATTATTATGACACGCAGTGACACCGTTATTGCTAAAAAGGATCCCGTATTGTTGTCAAAAAGATAAAAAGGAGATAATAAGACATCCATAATTGTATGTTTCATTATTCGCAGAGCTGTAACGATCATATTTATGTGAAGAGTGACAAAAAAAAACAGAACAACAATGAAATAGTTTAAAACAAATGACTTTGAAATAATAACACCGACGTGCTATCATCTTGGATGAAGAAAAGAGACGAGTTTTTGCCGCAATTTACGTAAATATGATTGCTATCGCTCTGACATTATGCGGCCGGGATTGCAGTCATGGATGGTAACGAGAGTTTGTTCAGCACTTAAAGGATATTTCCACTTTTGCAGAAAAATAATAAATGTGCACTTTTTTAACAAAAGAAAAATGTCCATTTATTTATTTTTGCATAGGAGGCAGTAAAGCATTTCAACCACAATCAGTAACTCACGGGTGCAATGCTCTGCAGACTGCTCCTCCCATCCATGTCCATACCGAGGTATGGACATGTGGTAACAGGGACAGGAGGAAGTGCCAATGGACTACAAGTGTGGCGACATCCAGGGCCGCATTTACTCTCTCTGCTGCCCTAAGGCCAGGTTCCTCAATGCACCCCCCTACCCACCAATCCCCCCCTCTCCTCTCCCATGGAGAATTGCAGACCTGCAGGCTGCATACAAGTGATCTCTGCGACATCACCGAGATCACTTGTAAAAAAAAAAGTGACGGATTCCCCGCTGTACATTTAGCTCTGCTTGCCCAAAGCAGGGCTAAATGTGGAAAACAACTACTCGCCCGGCGCCCGGAACTGCATGTCCCGGGTGTCAGGAGATAGGAATTCCACACCCCTGCTGCCCCTCTACTCCCTGCTGCCCCGAGGCCAGGCCTTGGTTGGCCTTGCGTGAAATCCGGCCCTGGTGACTGCACTTATATTCCGTTAAAATGACAAGTCCCCTTGCCTAAAGGAGCATGTTCTTTAGATCCCTTTAAGGTGAAATTATTGTTCCCTCCCCATGCACAGAAGAATACTTATCAAGTTCAAACACATTTCTACCTTTATTCCTATTATATATGTCACCTTTCACGCCACATCATTCACTTATATGGCCAGGAATTCCAAGCCACATAAGCAGAGGGGCGGAGAATAAGTCCCTGGTCACTAAAAAGCTGCCAGCTGCATAACCAACAGCCTCTTAGCAACTAATGACACTAACAGTGGGCGGGGCCTGATGGGGAATTCTGACAAGCTAGTTCCCCATCAGGTCCTCTTACCTTGTGACTGACAGCAGGCTGTGAGCAGATTTCATAGCCAATAGATAGCCTGCTATTGGCTATGGAATCAGCCCACTGCCTGCTGCCAGTCACAAGGTAAGAGGACCTGATGGGGAACTAGTTCCTCAGCATCCTCATCAATATCCACCCCACTGTCAGCATCACTAGTTGTTAAGGATGCTGTGGGCTACACATCATTTTTTTTTCTTTGTAAATGTCAGTTTTGCTGCAGTAGGTTGTATACATTGTAAAGATGCACCACTTCACAGGCAGATTTAGGCATCCCCCAAGCTTGTTATTTAAAGGAATTGTGCACTTTTATTCACTGCTCCCAGCCAAAACAGATTGTTTAATTTGTTTTTTTGCTTCAGTATATGTCCTCCGGGGTACTGCCCAGCCTCAATTCTCAATTCCTGGTTCTCAATTCCTTGCCTATTAGCCTCAAAAATGGCCATTAATGATTGATATGTTTCAGTTCCCATTGAGTTCAATGGGGCTCCAAATTGGTATCCGAACTGTAATACAATTTGCCAAACCCACCCTGAACTGAATCCAGGTAGAGTCAGCTCATTTGTAGTTGACTTCCTGCAGTGAACATCTCCTCCGTGCTTGCCTCGCCAGCGCAGTACATCGCCATGGATTTTTATGGGGCCCGTCTCCCACTCGGAGATGGAGTCAGGCAAGCCCTATAGAAGTTGATAGGGATATACTGCACAGGCATGGCCAGGACAGAGGAAATGTTCACTAGGGATGAGCTTCGCGTTCGAGTCGAACCTATGTTCGACTCGAACATAGCATGTCCGAGCGTCCGCCGAACACCAAACATTATGGGATGTCCGCGGTCTGTTCGACCGCGGCACATCCCACAATGCACTGCGCCGTCCGAAGCGGCAATTGGCTACAGTCCTGCACCTGACCGCAGGTCAGGTGCAAGACTGTGCCAATCAGGGCTCAGTACAAATATAGAGCCATATTCACTGATGGATATCAATAAACATCCAAAGCCAGTCCCGTTGGGACTCTGTAAGCATTCATTTTTTTACACACGGGAAGGGGGGGAGTGGAGACGTCACTGTAAAGGGGCCTAATGATAAGTGCAGTTTGCTTTAAAGTGGTCTGTGTTAATGGAGGTGTGGTGGGAGCATGACCTTCGTGCTATGATGGGAGGTATGACAGGACAGGAGGTGCAGGAACCAGAACCTTTCCCGCAGGATCAACAGAGAATATTTTAATAAAAGCTGCAGATTTAAAATGTCTTTTAACGTGTGCGTGGTCAACCACGTACCTATGCCAGGACAAATGCACATAGATGTTGCTCACGTTGATAGGCCTACACATTTGGGCCTGGGGTTACATGGTGAATGTACAGGTACATGAGCTTAATTAAGCATGGACTGTCTATTGAGGCCTCCTTCACACCAGATGCAGTGCATTCTGGCCAGGACGCACTGCATCTGGTGTGAACGAGGCCTGAAACCAGAGTTTCACCAAGGGAAGTTGCTGAGTGGTCATCAGCTTCTTCTTCCCCTGACCTGACCTGTGCTCTTCTCCTGTGATTTGACCCAGCTTGTTTTGACTCTGCGATATCTCAATCCCCTGGCTTCTGACTCCAGCTTTGTATCCTGACTACACTTCCTGTTTGCCCTTTTGTACCTTCTCTGCTTGACTGTGCTTGACCTTGGCTTGCTCCACGACTTCGTCCATGGCTTACTCCGTGGGTCCCTGCATTGCCCGGCTGTGGTTGACATTCAGCTTGCCTTTGACCCTGCTGCATCTGAACCAACTACAGGCACTCGTGCTTCTCCAAGTTCTGGCTCACCCTGTCCCAACTCCAGGGATTGATGGACAGGAGGTGCAAGGAATGTCCCCTAATCGCTCGGCCTCCATCAGGCACATTACACATTCATGCCTATATGATTTTAGTGATTGTGTAAGTGCATGTAGAGTCTGAGTGGGGTTGACCAAACCACAAACAGAACCTGGCCACAAATGAATTAAAGGAAAGATTAAACTTATTTGTTGGGGGGAAAAAAACATGTTTTTCCCTTTTTTCATCCTCCCATGTGATGCTAATGGCAGTGATAATTGTCCAGACACATAAAAGAGATAAAACTGAGTGGGGGCAGCGACAGGACGAAGATTGCCTGCTACATACATAATAATTAATGAACAATATTATAGTCCGGCATGAAAAACCCTCAGATCATTTCAAGGCTAATAGATGACAGACGATTCACAGAGGGTTAGAGCTGCATAATAATAGATGTGAAAGCCGTGACGTCACAAAAGTATTAAAATGCGCACAACTTCATTTGTTTTTCATCTCCG
>NW_017306737.1:326012-334699 GCF_000935625.1 Nanorana parkeri
AGGCGCAGGGGGGGGGGGGGGGGGGGGGGGGGGGACGCGAACAGCCAACGTAATCCATAATGATGCTTGTTGTCATCGTAAGTGGAAAAGTGCTTTGCAAATTTTGTATAGAGCTCTTTTTTTTTCCTAATTTATTTTCTTGCTTGCTTTTAGGGCTTTGTGGATAAAAGGTTTCCATAAAAGAAATGATGTGTTTGTGTCCATCCTAACCTGAATAACCTTTGATTGCGTAGGTTGTGATCAGCAGATGGATTGCTGTGATGGTTCTGCAGCTTCCTTTTTATCTAATGGGTGTCAGACTAAACAGCATACTTACCAACAGTCAGTCCCTATCCTGGGACAGAGATAACCCCACTTACAGTCCCACCCAAACCCCCCACCAACTTACCAGATTGGCCCACCCAAACGCCTCCTTTCATTAATGCAGGAGCCACCCACTCATCATCATAATTAAATTCTTATTAAGTTACTGCACATGCACATCTCGTCCAAACCCCCACCAACTTACCAGAGAGGCCCACCCAAACCCCTCCTCTAATAATGCAGGGGCTGCCCACTCATCATCATAATTAAATTCTTATTAAGTTACTGCGCATGCACGTCCCGTCCAAACCTCCACCAACTTACCAGAGTGGCCCCCGCTTACAGTCCAGGTAGTTCCGCTCAAACCCCCACCAATTTACCAGAGTGGCCCTGTGTACAGTCCAGGTAGTTCCACTCAAACCCCCACCAACTTACCAGAGTGGCAAACACCTCCTTTGAATAATGCAGGGTCTGCCCACTCATCACCATAATGGAAGCCTTTTTGAGTTACTATACAGGCACGTCCCGCCCAAACCCCCACCAGAGTGGCCCTGCGGACAGTCCAGGTGGTCCCGCCCAACCCCCCCAACTTACAAGAGTGGCCCATCCAAACCACTCCTCTAATAATGCAGTGGCTGCCCACTCATCACCAAAATGAAAGCCTTACTACACATGCACATCTCGCTCAAACCCCTATAAACTTTCCAGAGTGGCCCCGCTTACAGTCCATGTGGTCCTGTATACAGAGTAGTGTCACCTTACATTGGTGGACAGAATAGTGCCCCCTTACATTGGTGGACAGTGTCCTTCCCCCTGACATTGTTGCTCAGTGTACTGCCCCTTTACATTGGTGCACAATGTAGTGCCTTCTTATACATTGGTGGACAGTGTAGTGTCCTCTTACATTGGTGGACAGTGTAGTGTCCTCTTACATTGATGCACATTGTAATGCCTTCTTACATTGGTGCACCGTGTAGTACCTTTTAAATTGGTGGACAGTGTAGTGTCCCTTTACATTGGTGGACAATGTAGTGCACTCTTACATTGGTGGACAGTGTAGTGCACTCTTACATTGGTGCACAGTGTAGTGTCCCCTTACATTGGTGCACAGTGTAGTTCTCCCTTAGTTTGGTGCACAGTGTAGTTCTCCTTTACATTGGTGGTAAGTGGAAAAAGCCCCTTTACATTGACAGTCAGTGAAGAAGTAACATTTTACATTGGATGTCAGTGGAACCTTACATAGAATAACCAATGGTGGACATTGTAAGCGGTAGATGAATCTGCCACTGCTCATAGAACCACTAGCAACCTCTAGAGGAACCCTAGGATGCCACAGAATCCTGGTTGAGAAAGCCTAATTTAGATTGACCACTTCCTTCCCTGAAAATGCTCAGCCGGAGAATGTCCGGGAAGGTCACCGAACAAGATATGACATCCCAATCTAACAGTAACTGGCCAGATCAGGTGAACATTCCCTCTGCACTATTGGCATAACTTGGAACCTATTGCTGCAAAGCTACAGTATTAAATCTTAAAATATTTTTGGCGAGCCGTGCAATTTGGCCGCACTGTGGCGATATAATGCCTTCTTTTCACTCTGTCTGTCTTCTCTTCAGGAGATCAGATCCCGCAGTGTTTTGCTCCATATGAATCCCTGCGGTGTTACCTTGAGACTCAGAGTAATCTGGAGGAGATGTCAGGAGTCAGGATCCGGCGGCCTCTCTCCGCGGCTGGAAGAAAAGGAAGGGAAGTGCATTACCTTGACAGTTAAAGGCGCGTTTGCAGAAGCCATGAGGTCAGGAGGATGCCACCCAGGAGAGTAAGTCCTATTTTACAGCTGAGTTCATCCTGACATCTGATGAGCAACGGCGAGGAATTGAAGGGAATAGCAGTGTGGAAGACCTTTTTTTTTTTTCCTAGAGGGTTAATAGTTGATATAGGAAACGTAAATATCTTTATATGAGATGGAGCAGCAGGTGAAAGATATTAGGTCCTGTAATACTGCTGCTGTGCCGCGTAAAATGACCCCTCTATAATTTGTGGCGGACACCTCTTCCTGCTTTCGCTAACCTAATAGACAGCTCAGGAAGGGTCGACCTTTGGCATTCAAACATGTTACGAGAATTTATTTTCCAGAATGTCGCAGGGACGCCAAGCTTAGCCGTATTCTCTATCTCCGATCTGGCAAAAGCTGTGAACGCTTCCAACAAACTTGGAATTAAAAAATAAAACCGCATAACAGGGATGTGAAACATTGATAGAGGAGTGGAATTTGAAGCCCATCTCTAGTGTATTTTTTTTAACCGTTGCCATTTATTAAAGAAATGAAGCTCTACAACACGTATCTTTTCTCCGGCATTGCTCCCGATCATCGAACCAACACCAGGCCCTTTCCAGGGTGAAAGAATCCTCCACTTCCTGGAGAACAGGGTGTCATAGGTGGTCAACATCAGCGATGGTCTCGGCATCAAAGAGGACCATCCAGAACTGGAGAAGAGCTCATAAGGAAGAGAATCATGTGACCGGCCTGAAGCAGGGAGGTCAAACATTCATGGAAGAGTGGAGTTTGAAGCCCATCTCTAGTTTTGTTTTGTTTTTTAACCGTTACCCACCATTAAAGAAATGAAGCTCTGCAATACTTATCTCCTCTCCGGCAATGCTCCTGATCATCGATCCAACAACAGGCCCTTCCCAGGGTGAAAGAATCATCCACTGCCTGGAGCGCAGGGGGTCATGCATGGTCAACATCAGTGATGGTCAACATTAGGGGACTATCCAGACCTGGAGAAGAGCTCAAGAGGAGGAGACCCATGTGACCTCTAAAAAAAATGTAAGTATAAAAATGAAACAAAAAATACATGTGAGGGGAGGTTCAGAGAGGAAGTTGGCTTTACTGGTCTATTATCCAACCAGAGTGTTGTAAATGTGCCCTCAGGGTACTTTTGTGGATGGCGGGCATAATTCTGATTTCCTTAGATTCCTTAAAAAGGTCTTGAACAAACCTCATCTAAGGCTTATGCTACATCTTTGCAATATCTGTGTCGAAATATTGCAACTCCCGCACCTGCAGTCCATAACGATACCCATGATGCCTCCCCTAAATATCTCCACCACTTTAGGACATGGCTTATATTGGCAGCATAGAGGGGCAGATATGCAGAGTATGTGCAAGGGGGTGTTGGTGCTCTGGGTGCCATGCAATGCAAACACAATACCATGCGCACACAGTCCCTTAACACCACCATCACCATACACAAGCACATAGGGAGAAGTACCACCTTTGATGCCCCAGGGGCAGCAACTCATTGCAGGTCAGGGTCTTCTCCTCAGCAGAAAGTAGGACTGGCTTATTGGCTAGGAGAGAATTAATACCTTCCAGTTCAGTCACAATGCCTTATAGAGCAGTCATTATACCTGATAGAGCAGTCACCTTACCTTATAGAAGGGCCATTGTTCTATATAGAATGGTCTTTATACCCTATGGAGCGGTTAATATAGCTTAAAGGGAGGTCATTATAACATAGAGAACAGTCACTATACCTTATGGGATTGGCTTTATACCTTACAGACGTTACAGAGCAATCATTATACCTTGCAGTATTATCATTTTACAATATAGAGTGGTCACTATACCTCACAGAGTGGTCATTTTCTATTACAGAGCAGTCATTATACCTTATAGAACAGTCATTATACCTTACAGAGCAGTCATTATACTGTATAAAAAATGGTTTATTAACAATACAGGTTTGTCATTGCACCTTACAGAGCATTCATTATACCTTACATATTGGTCATTATGTCTTACAGAACAGTCATTATACCTTGCAGTATTATCATTTTACAATTCAGAATGGTCATTATACCTCACAGAGTGGTCATTTTCTATTACAAAGCAGTCATTATACCTTACATATTGGTCAATTATGTCTTACAGAGCAGTCATTATACTTTACATATTGGTCATTATACCTTACAGAACAGTTTATATACAATATAGATTTGTCATTACACCCTACAGAGCAGTCATTGTACCTTCCCAATTGGTCATAATACCTTACGGAGTGGTCATTATATCTCATAAAACAATCATTATACATTACAAAGTGGTTCTCATGTCTAACCTGTGGCCTAACCCTTACCAAAAGAGTTTCATGCAGCAAAACAAAGAAGCATTAAACGGGAGGAAGACATTTAATGAATACACAGCAATAGTTTTTTTCCCCAGGAAGCCAAAAATAAATGAACTGAAATCTATTAAATTTGTTAACTCGAGAATTTCTTCAAGAGATGAAAAAGCAGACGAGACTCATTTCAAAGGGCGCCGTACTTACTCGTAGGCCAAACATCGCGGCCCCGTGTGCCAAAGTCTGCGCTCAGGACGTGGTTTCGTGGCGGCCTAGCAGGATGCGGATTGTTTAATCAAGTGTTTGCTATTCAGCGCCGAGCCTTGCTCTTTGCCTGATTTTCTGTATTTTCTAAACACAGTCGGGGGCCCGTCGAGTGCATTGACGAAAGCTGTAGAAAAAAAGGGGAAAATGCGCTTTTCATGCTTTAATAACAATGACCAATCCTTTTTGCGAGTGTGCCCGGTGCTAATGTACAGCACAATGTAGAAGCTACAGACGGCTTTATGCTTTTTTTTTTATTATTATTTATTTATTTTGTCAAATAATGACGGCTAAACAATGCGTAGAGCAAAACAAACAAGCCGAGCTTTTCACATTGCTTGGCCTGATGGTGAACTTTATGGCTTGCCATGGAGGCCTGATCTCCATGAACAATTAGACTGTTCAAAATGTTGCTTGCTATAATCAGGCCGCGCGGGGGCTAATGGGGGAAGTGTCCATCATAACAAACTTCTTCAGATACAGAGAAAATAGGATTTACCCTGGGTGGTGTGTATGTACTCCAGCTTCCACTGAGATTGCTTCACATGCATCAGGCTCAGAAGTCAAGGATACGTAAAGCCAAGCAGTTCCTCTACTCCAGTACTCAGACCTTGTACGCAGTGGCGTATACAGGGTATGGCACATACACTGGGCACCAATTGAAGGTAGGGAACCACTCCGTGGGCTAGCAAAAGTTTGCCGACCCTCTGAGACAGCTGACTTTTTTTCTTTCAACCCACCTCTCTCGCATACACGTCATCCCACCCAACTCTTAGCAACAAGGACAGCTATGGCTGGAGTTCCGCCCAGCTCCTGGCAACCAGTGACATCACTGGGTCAAATATTAACAATCGCTTACACAACTCTGGCCCCGGCTATATCTCCAACCTTGTCTCAATGTATCACCCTAACCGTCCCCTCCGCTCTTCAAAAGACCTCCTGCTTTCCAGCTCCCTCGTCAACTCCTCCCATGCTTGCCTCCAGGACTTCACTAGAGTCTCTCCCATCCTATGGAACTCTTTACCCAAACCTATCCGTCTATCTCCCACACTGACTGCCTTTAGGCGTTCCCTAAAGACTCATCTCTTCAGGGAAGCCTATCCCGCCTCAACCTAACCACTGAACCGTCACGTTCTCAAACAATTCATCCCCACACAGCTACCTCCTCATGTATCACTGGCCCCTCCCTTTTAGATTGTAAGCCCTCAGGGGCAGGGCCCTCCTTACCATCTTGTCTTGAATTGTATTGTGACTGTAATGTCTTCCTTATATTGTAATTCGGTGAGCAAATTGTTGGCGCTATATAAATCCTGTATAATAATAATAATAATAATAATATTTGCGTGCTTAATAAAAAACCCCATACCCAGATCATGGCTGCAGCAGGCTACTTCAGGACTAGGTTGCATATATACGTACGGCGGTCATGAATAGTTGCCTTGGACTCCAGTTGACTGGGCCTTCTATCTGTATTTGTATGGTCTAATCATTACAATCTAGATGGCATTTTGCCCTTTCACATTCTATTCAAAAACACACACACAAAAAAAAAAGCCTTGCTTCTACATCCACGTTAACGAAGAGGGGAAGCCGGACCAGACACATATGAGGAGCAGTGCAATTAGCACGTCACACAGGCAATAAATTCCCTCCTAATGAAATAAATGACAACGTTGATTTTGTCCGACATCACTCAGCCCTTTGCAGTCATATCCAGACAACGGTTTGCCACAAACGATTTGACCCCCTTATCCGTCTTTCTGTCCCTAATCCATTCCCGGTAGCGTTGTAATTCAATATACGAACAAGCCTCCTCCGTACGTTTGCTGGAGTCTCAGTCTTCCTCCTTCCTGCAATTTATTACAGGTAATTACAGGGGTATATGTATGTGATTGATTTGACTTGCACATTTGCACCGCCAGGTTTCTTTGTCTGATTGATGGTTTCCTGTCTAATGCGCAGAGGGGATACAGCTCACCAACACAATCATACACCATTACGGTTATCACGGCCGTGTTTGATCAGCGCTCGCGCATCCAAAATAGGTTATTACCTGACAAACAGCGCTTGTTTGATTTCTGCACCTACCTGCTCCTTCAGGACTTAGATAGTGGAGCGGATGTAAGAGGCGGAGGGAAAAACATCAGCTAGATCTAAAGTCTACATTTCCCATAGAGCGCCACGGGTGCAAAGAGGTATGGCTGGGTAATTCACAAACGTCTTCCTAAAGGCGCCTTAACGATGATCTGTCACTGTGCAAATATTTTATTCATGAATCAGTTAGAACATTTTGTAATACAGTTTACCAGCAAGAATGGATCTTTTAACATTTTTAGTGACAAAGCTTTTTACGTTTTTTTTTGCACACTTGTTACACTGAACATTTTAGGCCTGAGGATTACTTAACCCCCCACCAGTGCCGGTGCTAGGATTTTTGCCTAGACAGGCAAAGTTGCATTTATTGCCTTTCGGTAGCGCTGGGCCTGCCCCCCACCCCCAAATTATTATATATTTTCAGAGAGCAGACACCCCGTAGAAATAAAATGTTGGCAGTTGCAACTTTTAAATCACACAAATGTGCTACTTTTTATCAAATCAATATTCTACAATATACTATATACAGGGCCGGTGTTCTATCGAAAGTTCCAACTTGTCGAGCTCTCTGACTGGCGCGTCAGATCCGGTGACTGCCAGTAGGAGATGTACTGCAGATGCAGCTACTGCGCATGGGCAGAAAAATCCTTGTCGAACTGTCTAACTATTGCCACTGCGCCTGCGCGGCTCATCGGATTCTATAACCGAGGACAAACTCACATTTGTCCTAGGTTATGGCTGCGCAGGCGCAGTGGCAACTGTGGTCGTAGAAAGAATCATGTGGCCGCGCAGGCGCTGTCACATAATATAACCTTTCGTTAGGTTATAGAATCCGATGAGGCAATAGCCACTACGGCATTCTTATAAGGTCCAAAAAAATGATACAACACCGCCTCTGTTGTTTCTCGTCCAACTGACTGACAGCACCAGGCCCATGATGCTGTTAACTTGGCCCTGGCTGTATATAAGATACACGTATACTATATAATACACTCAACTTTGTTTTAATGCACACAAACACAATGTAATACCCAATTTTTTGCTAAAACATAAAGGATGAGGGTTGCCTTGAGTAAAAAGCGACTAAATATGGCGAGCTCTGAATTTTTGCACACCCGTGAAATGGCGAAAAACTGCCGTACCCTAAACTGTTCAAAGACAAGGCCATTAAAAGCTGTTACGGCTCGTCAATTTAGAGTTGTATGGTGGCCCTAGAACAGGAGTAGGCAACTTTGGCAACGGAGATGTCGTAAAACTACAAGTCCCATGAGGCATTGCAAGAATTTGACAGCCATAGACATGACTTGCAAGGGGAAGTTTTTTCCTCAGTCTCCCCTTCCCCAGTGATCAGGCTGCTGCAGGCAGAAAGAAGCATCTCCTCAGTCTCCCCTTCCCCAGTGATCAGTCTGCTGCAAGCAGGAGGAAGCATCTCCTCAGTCTTACCTCCCCAGTGATCAGACTGCAACATTGTAACTTTGTATCAAGTCACAAGGTGAGAGGCTGGAGCAGGTACCAGCATTTACTTTATTCAAATACCCAAAACATCATTTATTTTTACTTTAAAGGAGAACTATGGGGTCAGGGCTTTTCCCCATAGTTCTCCTTAGGATAACGGGAGGACACAAACTAGCGTCCTCACGTCACCCTAAGCTCAGTATACCGCGAGCTAGAGCTCGCGGTATACTGAGACGCCGCAGCTGAAGTGGATCCCGACAATTGTGCCTAGATCTGCCCAGCTGCGTGACTGACAGCTGGCTCTGCCTATCTAGAGGCAGAGCCAGCTGTACCCGCCCCCTCCCCCGTCCATTCCGCCAGTCAGCGCTGGCGGATCGGAGCGGGGAGGGGGGGATCCAGCCCCTCCCCTATCACGGCAGAGAGCCGTGACAGGAGCGCGAAGGT
>NW_017306737.1:335277-354191 GCF_000935625.1 Nanorana parkeri
TTCCGCCAGTCAGCGCTGGCGGATCGGAGCGGGGAGGGGGGAATCCAGCCCCTCCCCTATCACGGCAGAGAGCCGTGACAGGATCGAGAAGTTAGCGAACGCCAGTATGTGTTCCCTCACCTCCCGATCTACTGAGCCGACCTGTGACAGTCTCATTGTCACAGGTCGGCTAGAACTAATGAGGTGAATGAAAAACACTCCCCTCATAGTTCTCCTTTAAACGTAAACCTGTCATTTCTTTTAATTTGGACCCGCGGATAAACTTTTGTTGTTGAGTGAAACGTTTCCTTTAATTCCTTTTTCTTTCGGCGCCTGATACATCTCACACAGCCTCTCCGAGCGAGGCGCTTCTGCCAACACATTTGTTACTCACGCGGCCTATCTTTTGCCTGTGCACATATATACAGTATATCAACACATCTGTTAAGGTGGCACGCTGCCCACACGAGTGCCAGTTTCATCCTGGCACCATTGCCAAGCAGAGAAGAATGAAGATGGACAACCTATTCCCGAGCACTGAAAATGTCTCTCTGTGTTTTTATTTTGTTTTTCCAAAAGCTGGACGACCCGTTAATGAGGCCCCCTGCCAAGGCAAATTAGCTTACACCTGTTGGCATCATGCTGCCAAGCACCGCATATTTGACTGGCAATAATTGGCGGATGACATGGCATTATCTGAGCGAGACAATGATGCATAGATGTTTGGACAACAACGGCAGGCACGTTATCAAACAGTATGGCTGCTGTACAACACGGAGGGACAAACACTCGGAACATTTGTCTTTTGATCAATGGTCGATTGTGACAAGCAGGGGACAGATTTTTGTACTGTGACCAGAGAGGAGCAATAATGGCTTCTGGCCAGTTTAAAGTCATTGACATTTATTGGAGGTTTAAAGAAGAGCTCTGTCCTTCCCTACAGTCTTGCACAGTTGTACCGGCTCCTCCCCTGGACTGAAATGGCTTCCTCTGATTTCACTGCACACTGGGAGCTTCTCACAATGTGCATTAGAAACTGCAGCAAGTCAGATAGAGCCCGCCTCATTTCCTGGCTGGAGGACATCCGGCACCATCTAAGCTTTACTCCTCAGACTGACTGTCCCTGGCCCCGCCCCTTTCATTCATTGGATTTCAGTTCCTTCAATCATGGAGGCTCAGCATCACATGTGGGCATTACCTGGGGAAATCTGCATGCAAACGCTTGCAAAAACTCCTCCAGCTGACCTCAACCCATCAAGGCATTATTTAGTCTGCATTTGGTGCTTTACTTCTTGCAAATGCAGTCCCTGCTCAATCAAAAAGCTGACCATAGGCCACCACTCTTGGAAGAGTAGACTGAGGAGAATCATTCTTTCTACAATGCTTAAGACTAGGAATGAGGCTTGGCCTGGGGTTGACCATGAGTTCGAGCCAAGCCAAAGCTGTTGGCAATTCACGGAATGGACAAATGATTTGGCCTATTCAACCTCTGTCTGTGTCCTAGCAACCAATGATGCTGCGCAACACACACAGTGTCACAGGTTGAATAATGGCTGAGCTACACAGCATTATTGGTTGCTAGGACACAGTGTGCACACCATAACAACCTATGATGTGGGCTGCGCAGCATCATGGATTGCCAAGATGGTAGGGGTCCTGCAGCATCATCAGTTATTATGATGTGTCTGCCTGTGTCCTAGCAACCAGCTTACCCACCAGTCAACCAATGACGCTGTGTGGCTCAGCTACCAGTCAACCAATGATGCTGTGTGCCTCAGAAAATAGTTAACCTATGACGCTGTGTGGCTCAGCCACCAGTCAACCAATGGTACCATGTGGCTCAGCCACCAGTCAACCAATGATGCTGTGTGGCTCAGCCAACAGTCAATCTATGACGCTGTGTGGCTCGGCAACCAGTCAGCCTATGATGCTGTGTGGTTCAGCCACCAGTCAACCAATGACACCGTATGGCTCAGCAACTAGTCAACCAGTAATGCTATGTAGCTCAGCCACCAGTCAACCAATCCTGCAGCACTGTCCATCCACTTGGGTCCTAGCAACCAAGGAGCATCTGTGGTTGCTAGAACATGGGCAGCCCTAGGTTCAGTTTGATTTGACATTCATTTCTGGCTGATCCATGCCAACTTCTAAGCAAACCCATCCTAGGCCAGTGTGCTTATCACTTAAGACCTGATTGAGAACACCTACTGCTTTAAGAGATCCATAGCCCCACACTCTTCTTCTACTTCCAGCAACACAACCTGACAGCGGCCCTCAGCTTTCCCCACTCTGTCCAACGCTATGCAAAACCATTTTGGCTGAGTGTAATTTTAAAGTAACCAAGAATAAGCTGGAATCTTCCTTCTCATATTACTAAAGTCAAAATATTTCCCTTGTCTTGTTGTCACTCTCCACAATCCCCACCCCCATCCCCAAACTTGCTGCAAGCTTCTAACAACCCACTCCAAATTAGACATTCGATTTTGACAAGCAGGCGTGTGATTAGGCTTGTGTCATTTTAGGAAGGGGGGTGGGATTCTTGTCTATCTGACAGTTGTGTACATGAAAGGAGCTGTACATTTTCCAATAAAGCGCTTTACCGTAAAGAAAATAACCATTTTTTTTCCCAGTGACAATTTGCAATCATCTCATCAAACTGTACATCAAAATCTTCCGGAATCAATGAAGTTCTATTATGTGATGGCTGCGTAGTTTGAATGATTGATATTTTGGCTTTATAGTGCACGTTTTTCATGCTTAACGCAGATTAAGTCTTAACTGGGGTTAGCGGTTTTTCCTTTTTTTTTTCAAGGTGAAATAGCTCAATCCGTCAGGCATTTGAATATTATAGTGATGGAGTTGTTTGTACTACTACATGCTCTTTGCAGTGTTGCAGTTTGTATTTAAGTGTGTGTGATGGCTAATGTGACCTATTTGTGTCAATCATCTGATCGACGTGACACAAACATTTCTTTCCTAAGTATTTCATCTGTAGCATAATCTCAGTATTTTATACAGGACATGTATATTGCATTTTTGTAAATATTTGATTCAATATGAAATATTATAATAGTGTTTTCTATTTTTATATGCAGCCAGAAGTTGGAGCTCTGCAGAAGGTCAGAAGTTGAAGCTCTCCAGAAGGTCAGAAGTTGGAGCTCTCCAGAAGGTCAGAAGTTGGAGCTCTCCAGAAGGTCAGAAGTTGGAGCTCTCCAGAAGGTCAGAAGTTGAAGCTTAATAAATGCTTAATAAAATCTGATTATTAAAAAAATAAAAATAAATTCTTAAGCTCTTCAGTAGGTCAGAATTTGGAGCTCTCCAGAAGGACAGAAGGTGGAGCTTTCCAAAAGGTGGAGCTCTGCAGAAGGATAAAATAGCTTCAATAGCTCAGTCTGAGATTTGACCCCCATATGTACATGAGACCAGAAGCGTATCTACAAAAAATGGTGGCCCTGGCGTCCTGCCCAGCTTCTGGCAACCAGTGATATCATACGTCTGCATGTTTTTTTTCTTTTAATATTCATTTTTATTGGAAGTTTTCAGAATTACAGAATCCAAATAATAAAGTAATGCAATAAGAAACAAGTCATAGTGGTTGGTTCAAAGCTGAAAGGGCATAAATAGATCGGGTTAGTGGCATAAATATCTGTGATGTGAGGCTACAATCTTCAGGCCATAGGTAGAAGAACGATCAATCGAACGTATACAAATGGCCTGTCCGTTTTCACAGAACGTAGAGTGTCAACAGAGTGCCGGATCTCGTAAAAAATAAACCACAATATTCGGATTGGAAGAAGAAAAGAGGGAGAGGAAAAGAGAGAGAACTGAAAAATCCTGAAGGGGAAAGGAGGGAAAAGTTAGGTGCGGAGGAAAGACTCAGGTTTAGAGATACGATCTGTAGAAGGTTGCAATGATAGACGCTCTAGAGAAGTGTAAACGTCACAAGACGTTATTAAGCCGCCATCGAAGTGGGACGGAAGACATTTCCGAATCCATGGATCCCAAACTTTTTCGAATTTTTGCATTGTGCCGTGAAGTTTAGCTGTTAGTTTTTCATATATAAATACAGTGTGTAAACAGGCTTTTGTTTCAGAAAAATGTAAATGGGGGACAGCCAGGCTTTAGCGATAGATTGCTTGGTGCCGTGGTGAGAACATGTGTCATTAGGGTAACACATGTCTGTGCTTTAAAAATCAGTTTTAATACCTTTGTATAACTAGTATCTTTTCTAAATAAACCAGTGAAGATATCTCTTTACTTTGTAACAATGCTTTATTTTATTTAGATAATTACAATATTTTAGGATGAAAAATGCTGTAGCAATACACAATGTCACAGTCTAAATTAAATTCTTATTTGACTAACTTTTGATTACGTTTTTAAACAAACAAAAACAAAACAATCAACTGTTAATATTTCTGCACAATCATGTTTCTGAAACTTCTGTATAAAAAGCAAAAAAAAAAAGATGAAGAGGACAATTAATGAGTCTGCTTTAGTTCAAGATTTGTATTTATTTATGACTAAGACTATACAAATGTTGATGAATATTTTTATATTATATTAATGTATTTTCTCTCCTCTACCTATTCATCTTCTCTCTTCTGGTACTGTTCCTTTCTTCTCTCCCTGTTCTTCTCTCCTTTTTCTTTTCTAGTCTCCTCTCCTCTCTCTGTTCCTCTCTTCTCCCTATTCCAAAGCTCTGCTTTTTCCTCATTCCTCCTGGCCCTGGTCCTCTGCTTTCCTCTCGTTTCCATTTACCTCACCTCTGTCAGCACCTTTATTCACCCTGGTTATCTTTTCCGGTCCTATACTTTCCTCTCTCTAGTTCACAGCTTTGCCGCTTAACTCTTTTTCCTCCTCCGCTTTCCTCCCCTCTCCCTTTTTCTCACCTTCTCCCTTTTAACCTATTCTCCCTGATTATCTCCTCCAATCTTTCTTCTCCTTTCCCTGGTCCTCTGCTCCTTTCCTCACCCTTTTTCTCACCTCTCACCTCACCTCACCATCCTCCTCAGTTTTGCCTCCTTATTTCCTCTTTCCATTTCTCTTCCCTCCTTGTGCCTCTGCTCTCATTATGTCACAGTTCTGCCCCTTCCCTCTTTTCCCTGGTCCTCTGCTTTCCTCTCCTCTCCCTTTTCCTCACCTCCTTCCTTTTACTCTATTCTCCCTGGTTATCTCCTCTTCCTTCTCCCTGCCCTGGTTATCTCCTCCTACCTTTCCTCTCCCTGGTCTTCTGCTTTCCTCCCCTCTCTCATTTCTTCCTGTCCCTGTTTCTCTGTTCTTATTTGTCATCTTTTCTTCCAATTTTTCTCCTCTCCCTGGTCCACTGTTTACCTATTCTCTCCCCTTTCCTCACCTCTCTCCTTGTTTCTCTATTCTCCCTGGTCATCTCCTCTTCAAATTTCTCTCCTCTCCCTGGTCCTATGCTTTCTTTGCCTTTCCTTATTCCTTACCTATATCTATTCCTTTTCTCTCCTCCCATGACCCTAGTTTTCTCCTTTCCTGTCCTCACCCTGTGCATCTTTTCTTCCTATTTCTCTCTTTTCTCAATATCCCTCTCCTTAATGCCTTCCTTTCTCCTCCCCTCACCTCTCCCCGTTCCTCTTCTTTTTAATCCTCTCCTTTCTTTGGTCCTCTCCCTGTTTCTCCTCTCTCTTCTTATTTTCTCCCTCCATTCCCTATACCTTATCTTTCCCTGGTCCTCTCACTCTTCCTCCATTCCCCTCTCCCCTACCCTATTCTTCTCTCTGATTCTCCACTCTCTGTTCTTCCCCTCTCTATATTGCTCTCCTCTCCCAGTTCCTTTTCCTGTCACTCTTCCTATTCCTCTCCTCTCCACTCTTCCTGTTCATCATCTTTCTTCTTATCATCTCTCCTCTTTCTGTTCCTCTTTGTGTTTCTTCACACTCCCTTCTATTATTTACTCTCTCTGTTCCTCTGCTCGTCTTTCCCTTTCTTTATTCTTAATGTATCAT
The DNA here is from genome assembly GCF_000935625.1 of Nanorana parkeri. Taxonomy (NCBI): domain Eukaryota; kingdom Metazoa; phylum Chordata; class Amphibia; order Anura; family Dicroglossidae; genus Nanorana; species Nanorana parkeri. The sequence goes on from NW_017306737.1 coordinate 341,232, forward strand.
TCCTTCCTTCCTGTATTCTCCTTTCACTTCCCTTTTTTTTTTTCTAATCCTTTTACTCTGTGTCCTGCTTCCCTCCTCTTTGCTCTCCTCCCTTTCCATCCTCTTTAACTGTCACAGTTTGTAAGGATATAACAGGTTTCTGGCCACACTGAGAAGATGTGGAGACATAGGAATGGATGTTAGTAAGTTTATTAGGTAAAGTGTATATAAGAACAATGTAAAGACAGAGCGCTGCAAATAACTGTGAACAAAGTGAGAAGTGAGCACAGCTAGAAATAATAAGGCAATGAGATAAACACGGCAAGATACAAAGAATAAATACACAATACAAGCAATACAAGAAGATACACTGGGAAGCGGCAGAGCAAGAAGCAATAAGGCAGGGAGCAGAATACAAGGATAAACAGATACAAAGAACCAAGTGCATGATACTAAGGAAGCTGGGCTAATGGGGAACTACATTGAGGAAAACAATCACATTAAACCACAGAACACTATGATACAAGAATATGTATGTATCTATTTCTCCCATTCTTTTTTCTTATGCCATTCTTCACCTAATAACAACTCTTTTTTCCCCTCCTTTTCCCCCATTTCATTCCCTTTGCCTTTGACTGACTTTTTATTGGACTATACGAGCAGTACCCCTGTAACCTTTGGGTCCCTCTAGTGGCGGCTGGGAGCAGCTGCTGCAGGAAGAGAAGATGTAAGAAGATTCCTTTCAGGGTGATGTCTCCCTGATAGCCCTCATATCTGAAACTCCCATTTATAAGCAAAACCGGTTTCCTTACAATTTTTTTTTTTTTTTTTATGGGGATGCAGGGACATGTAAGAATAAAAGTTAAGTACTAAGAGTGCCCCTATCCTTCAAGTAGAGAATCCCCCTTGCATAGTTTACAACTTGTCTTCATTGCGGGGACTGTAGCTCTTTTAAAAATGAAATGCCTTTGTCTTTCTTTCCTCCTCAGTTGTCCTCTTTGTGGACTAATGCATGGATCTTTATAACAAAATGTACTATTTAAAGCAGAACTGCCCAATGTTTCCTGCACGCCATTCGACTCGCCAGCCCAGGACCCTTTCTTGTGCTCCTGGGCTCCCAAGAAGACCAGGAGAGCCACAAAGGAAACAATGGAGGAGAGGGGGTCTGGCGGCAGGGAAGGGGGACAAGGGAGTTCTCACCATGCCAGTCAGGTAAAAGTGACTGGGTGGCTCTACAACTGCCCAAATCACTTTTACTAAAAAAGTGCTGAGCCACATAGGAAAAAGAAAATAAGCTCATGGCTGCTGCTGCTTATCTTAGCCAATTCATATTATATGTAATATGAAAGTGCATTAAAGTGAACGTATACATATATATATGTATATATATATATATATATATATATATATATTTATTTATTTTTTAAAACAGGACACCATATTAGGATATGTATTGTATGTGTTTTATTCAGCTAAGATAAATGCTGGGCACATTGAAAACACATATAAAGCCACAGCCAGACTGGAAGGAACAAAGTTACACTGCATGCAAAAAAGGAGAAAAGGAGTTCTAAGGTAAAGAAAAAAAAGACGAGTCAATACCCTCTCTGGTAGTGAAGATACTTAAAAAATACATACTGCAGTTTTGCTTTAACAACCAAAAGTTTTATAGTATGTTAAACCAATCATCCAAACCTCTGCATCTGTAATTTTAAAGATCTGCTATAAGGAAAAAGGAGTGGTACAACAAAGCACCTGTGTGTTCACCCAACATTTTTAAGTTGGTGTGCCAAGGGGGTGGTGTCCTCTACCTACATACTTAGTGTCACTTTTTCTCATCTCAAAAGGTTGGGAGGTATCAGAAGGTTGAGAGGTATCAGATGGTTGCAATGGTATCAGAAGGTTGGGAGGTATCAGATGCTTGGGAGCTATCAGATGGTTGGGAGGTATCAGAAGATTGGGAGGTATCAAAAGGTTGGGAGGTATCAGAAGGTTGGGAGGTATCAGAAGGTTGGGAGGTATCAGATGGTTGGTAGGTATCATGGTTGGGAGACATCAGATGGTCAGGAAGTATCAGATGGATGGGAAGTATCAAATGGTCGGGAGGTATCAGATGGTCGGGAAATATCAGATGGTTGGGAGGTATCAGATGTTCGGAAGGTATCAGATGGTTAAAAGGGATCAAATGGTTGGGAGGTATCAGATGATTGGGAAGTATTAGATTGTTGAAAGATATCAGATGGTCGGGAAGTGTCAGATGGTCGGGAGGTATCAGATGGTCGGGAGGTATCAGATGGTTGGAAGATATGAGATGGTCGGGAAGTATCAGATGGTCGGGAAGTGTCAGATGGTCGGGAGGTATCAGATGGTTGGAAGATATGAGATGGTCGGGAAGTATCAGATGGTCGGGAGGTATCATATGGTTGAAAGGGATCAGAAGGTTGGAAGGTATCAGATGGTTGGAAAGTATCAGATGGTTGGGAGGTATCAAAAGGTTGGGATGTAGAGGACCTCCTGACATGGAGTGAATGTCCCTGGAGTCTGAACCAAGGCTTTCAAAACACATTAAGAGAATGAACTGGTGAGGGGACTGGATGGCTGTTGTGGGGGTGGTGGTGGTAATTTGAACAAATACATTTCCTTGGCTGCCCAAGGAATATTCATGGATGTCCTACACGTGCAAATCTGCACCTACCTCCCCCAGGTCAACATTTAGTTCATATCCTCTCTTCTGTCAATGTCTTTTTCATTCTTTATAGCATCCTGCCCTGCAGCAGGCACATTTAATCCATCTGACAATCTGAATAATCACTATTTCTGATCAGCTAACATTCTTCACATTGTTCTTCCTGAAACTCCAGTGCAGCTTCTCCTGCTCATAGGCAAATAATGTTTAATTGCATTAAAGCTCATTAATGTGTAATAGCGTATTACTCTGAACTAATCGTGTGACCCCCCTGTCGCCAGGGGGATGAAATGAATCGATAGGGCCATGGGCAATAACTCTACACTATTAAGCTGAAATAGGGATCAATGAAAGCAGTAGGAAGGTCAGGAGAGGCCCCTGTGATTCCATCTCACGGGCCGCCTTCAAAAGATATATCATCACTAATGAGTTCTGTGATACATTGTTTATTGCTGCAAAGCAACCGATGGACCATCCATCACTGTAGCTTCTGTGGAACTAAAACTCCCAACAAATCATAGATATCAGCACATAAGTAAATAATATATTGAAGTAGAGGTATGCCACCTGTTATCTGCAGAAATTATTTTCCTTTTTACATATCAGTCAATTTATTATAAGTTACAAACTGTTCAAATATACTTTTCCAACTTTTTCTTTATTTCAGATACAGATGTTCCTGTTGCAGTGCTCAATAAGCCTAGGGTTACATGGCTAATGTTCAAAACCCAAATTCCTTGTCGTCTTCCACCCACAGCCGGATTTACTCTCTCTGCTGCCCCAAGGCCAGGTTCCTCAATGTGCCCCCTACCCACCAATCCCCCCTCCCCCCTTGTAGAATGGCAGACCTGCAGGCTGCATACAAGGGATCTCGGTGACATCGTCGGGATCACTTGTACAAAACAAGTACTCCGCTGTACATTTAGCTCTGCCTTGCCCAAAGCAGGGCTAAAAGTAAAAAACAACTACCCGCCCGGAACTGCAGGTCCCAGGCGTCGGGAGATAGGAATCCCACAACCCTGCTGCCCCTCTACTCCCTGCTGCCCCAAGGCCGGGCCTCGGTTGGCATTGTGGGATATCCGGCCCTGAGTGAACCTATCAGCATGTATTTGGAGTGTGGGAGGAAACACACGCAAGCACAGGAAGAATATTCAAACTCCTTGCAGATATTTTCCTGACCCGGATTTAAACCGGGGAACCTCAGTGCTGCAAGGCAGAAGTGGTAACCACTACGCCCACGTTTTGTGGCCACATGGCACTCCCTCTTCAAACAGTCACTGTCATTTGCAAACTACACCTAGGTCATCATGGACAAGTCATAATGTCAACCTGAGAGCACAATACAGTGTTGCAATGGATGGTGCTAACATCATAATGTGGTCAAGCAAAACAATCTTCTGCCCCCATGTGCTCCAAGATGGAGACTCTCATAGTTTAGAGTTAGGACCGCACTATAAGAGGTGCCTTGGCGTGGCAGTGCGGCTTTCACATCCTCTGCAGAAGACGTGTATCCAAACCTCTGTTATTATCCTTAGTGGTGAGACAAGTTGTTTTACATGCTGGTTTGTGAGTGTGCCATGATGCCTTTCTACAACATCATAATGTGAACGCCCTTCTCTAAAGCAATGAGGATCAGACACCATAGAAAAAGAAGAAGACTTCACTTGTCTCTTGACCAACCAGAAGACACATGGAAAAAGGTATACATAATCAGAATAAAAAGAAAATGTTGGGGAAGGGGGGCTGGGTTGGGTAGGATCCAAAAAGTGGAGGTAACCGTAAGACCTGGTTGGGCTCATATCATCTAAAAGGCTGAAAAAATCTAGTCTAATGCAAACATATCTCTTTTGTATTACTGCGGAATGTTGACTGATAACACCATGAGGTAGGCTTGAATGGGAATAATTACCCAAGAATTGTTTTCTTGAATGGAAATAAATGCCCAAGGATTTCCCAAATGAGCCATTGTTGAGCATTTGATCTCCTGCTCCCATTCAAGTCTGTGGAGGAAAAGAGTGGAAATGAATTGCTATAGTTTTCTGCTACTCAGTTTAGTTGCAGCATGGTGCAATCTTGTCGTTTGCACAACTGAAAATCTCTTGTAGCAGCTCAAATTAAAGTTCAACTGAACTTTTAGTTGAGATCAGCTCAATGTGAACCAGTGTAAAGCTGCCCATACACCTTACAAATATCGGCCAACTTTCGTATGTGATCGCGTTTTCCCCCGATATTCGTACGGTTGATGGGCGGTGTACAACCACTAATACCGTACCATCAATCGACTTTTGACTAACCAGCAGGTTAGAAAACTTCGGTCGATCGTACGATTTTCGCAAGGTTGGTGGCGTTTCCGTATGTCAAAATTCCTACGATTTACACGTTATGCTTTCTTTTAATTACCGCTGATCCAACCTTGCGATAATCGGGGCAGGATGGGGCCGCCGTGCGAAAATTGTACAGCGGTCCGATCATCGGACGAAAAGTTTTGTCCGATGATCGCAAGGTGTGTGGGCAGCCTTACAGGTCATATAGAAAGCAGCCACAGCCTGAGTAAAGGCTAGTTTAGTACAAGTGATCTCGTCGATGTCGCCGAGATTACCTGTATGCAGCCTGCAGGTCTGTTGAGGAACATGGCCTTGGGGCAGCAGAGAGAGTAAATCCGGCCCTGGCAAAAACCCACATTATTTAATGTAAACCTGTGCTTTTTTGCCGTGCTGAATGTGTTTAAAGTTGACTTTAATGCCCCCTCTGCTCTATATGCTCACCTATACTTTGCTTCTGTTTGCCTGTATGTAGCGAGAGAAATACCCAGTAATTCTGGTTGGAGTAGAGTGCATGGGAGGCCAATCACCAGGACGGGAGTGCTACCGGTATCACATGGCCACTGGGAAAGAGTCCATAGCCCTGTCTGTGTTCTGGAGCTTACAAAGGGCTCTTCTGGTTACCTCCACTTCCTTGGGAGAAAAAAGGTAGAAAGTATAGGCAGGAAGGTAATGGCGGGGGTAAGGGGAGGCAATTAAAGTTGAACTTCTAGCAAACATGTATATACACAAATGAATATATCTATCTATATATATATTAGACATGTGCGATTCGTTTCGTTCCGAATCGAAATTCGGACGAATTTTCGGAAATTCGGACATTCGGATGTATCCGAATTGCGAATTACAGACATAACGAATGCAAACGAATCCGAATTTCCATTTCCGAAATTCGGTAGCGTTCGTACGAACGTTCGTTTCGTTTTCTGTTCTTATTCGTTTCTTATTCGTTTCTTATTCGTTTCTTAGGCGCACACCGGCCACACAACAACACCCCACCCTAGGAGTGCGCTTACAAATCATTATTTATCTTCAACTTTCATGCTTGTCCTGACATTTACACAGCTCTTCCACACAGGTGGATGACATCACTCGTTTTGTTGCAATTAAGGAATACAAGGTGTCATCTCTCTGGTTGATTGGGCAGTGTAGGAGCAGCAAAAGACTGACGAGGCCATCCCTCTTCTCACTCTCTCCACCTGTCAGGTTTCAGCCTTTTCCTTTTCAGCATAATTGCATACAGCTCACCTAATTGCCTCCCAGTGGTGCTCCTCCTTCTCCCATAGTCTAAATGTTGCTGTACATGGGGACCAACAGAGGCTGAAATCAAGTAAAACAATCAGCTACTTACTCCGGTTGCATTTATAAAAAATAATACAGGGAGCGATTTATTAATCAACACAAAGCTGCATAAATGTGTCTTTTATGCTTTTCTGGAGTTCAGCGTTAAACTGTTTCTTTGCCCTGCAAGGTTATCCTCTTGGATGGCCTCACTGGAGCCAATCAGAAGACTGTCAGTCTTACTTTGGACCCTGCCTACAGGAAGAGGGAGCAGAATGATGACCTTATCCGTCATTATCAAATTAATGGCTGGGGGTCTGAGCATATTCTACTGCTTCACGCCTGTGAAGAGAAGTGCAGTCGTGGACCTGACTAAGCCGTCTGAGGGCCGTTTGGACCACAAGACTAGCTGGAAAGAAAGCCAAATCTTTTTGGCAGATAAAGACAGTGATTGCATGGTGCGTTTATCTGTTCTAGCTTTAACAACCTCAGCAAACAATATCTCAGGGTTAAGGGAACTCTCCCGGCACTGACTGTTAATCTACGGTGTAATAAGTATTAATAACAACTGCAGAGGCGTTCTGAGCGCGCTGCAGATACAAATCGCCATGTGTTTGGTTGAGGGCTGACTGATTGAGAAGTAAGTGATTTTCCTGTTGACAACTTAAATACAAAGCTTTATTAGTCCTACCTCGAATAAATGCTAATTCTCCCAACCTGCACTATGTAATTCACTTTCTCCGCAGTGTGTAAACAATACGGGGTAATGGAAAGCTGTAACTTAAAGAGGATTTTGTGCTGTGTGCAGAAGACGTATCGACGCAGTGACACCTAGTGGAATCTCAGTGAATTCTGGGCAACAGGTGCCGTTCTCTTCAAGTTGCTGCTCCTGAGACAGTTGCATATACAGTACATGCATTATATTGGCTTTGAGAGAAGTGCATCCTTCGTAAACTCCCATCAGCTAGAGGGATCGGTTGACGTCGTCAATGGTAGTAATCAATATTATCAGTAGAATCGGCATAGGCATTCGGCCTTGCAGCCCAAAACATGGATAGTTGAAAAGAGTGTTCCCACCTAAGAAAATGCGAGGTAACATTTAATAATAGACTGACTGTGTCTTCCTTTCTTTCCTCTCTCCTGTTATGTTGATTGTCTTCTGTGGTGTCACTGCTAAGTTAAAGAAGAATTATGAGGTGAGGTGAGCCTCATAATCTGAGCCAACCTGTGACAAGGTCACTGCTTCCTTTACTTCATCCTCTGAGGTGAACCTGCGTCTCCTTTTTTTCTTTACAAAAGGATGAACGTAGTGGTGCACCCGTGTCTCGTCATTGGTGACACTTCTCTCCAGAATACCCTCATCTACTTCATACCATCTCAAGAACTGGGTCGCAACCTCCACATGCTGTTGCTGGTGCAGAGCAGTAACCTTGGGAACCCATTGTGGGCAGACTTTCCTGTATCCCAAATCATCATGCACTATGGCAAATGAGGATCCATAGCTCATATCCAAATGTGCAGCCCAAAAAAAGCACACTACGGCACGTTGCCTATGAAGGCAATTTTACTCACCTGACTGAAACTTTTTTTTTTTTTTAGTCCTGACCTTTAAAGGTGCTTTTTATATAGTAAATTAGGGTCTCCTGTCTGGATATCTTTTAAGGAGGCGGTTGAGCGCGTTGGACCAACTGGTGAATCGGCAGGACCGGGATGACACCGGGACCTCTTGAAACCAGTCCAGGCAACGGTTATGAGGCCAACAGAGCACTGGCTGAATGTCGTTGCTCAGGATACTGATGGAGCGATCCACCAAGTGGCAGACCAGGAGGGAAGTCAGGTTCAAGCCAAGGTGCCGAATCACAGATCAGGAGAAGGGTCAGGAGAAATAAGCCAGGGTCATACACAGGAGGTCAGAGAGCAGAGGTACCGAATCAGGAGGAGGAAGCAGAGTCAATTGGTCACAAGCCGGGTTCATACACAGGAGGTCAGGATACAAGAACAAAGTAAAGAGCACACAGGGACTAGCTGAAGACCATTCAGCAACTTGGTCATGGCTTCATGTCTGTTTCTATATGATAGAGTGCACGCTAATGAGCGTGCACCTGTATACTAACGAGCGTGCTTCCGTACGCTCACGTGCTATTGCGCATAAACGTTCCCGTGCGCGTGTGTTCACGTGCTAAAGTGCATTTTCCAGGAACTTTAAACAATGGATGGCATACTTGTGTGCGTGCATGTTTTTGAGTAGGAGTCCATCTGCAGGTACGTCTCTTGCAGTCACCATATCTGTATAAAATTGTTTTAACATTTCTTTATCTTAATTTGCGATCACCAAAAAAAAAAGCAACAAGTGCGACACCGTCAATGATGTCATTCAGTAAACATCAGGGATCCGGTATCTGTTGCATTGTATCAAACAGAAGAGAGAACCACTGCTGTGAAAACAGAGGTCTCCAGCTTGTCAGTGTGTATGTGGCCGTACAGTTCCGACTGTTGTAGAAATTGCACGGCCGCAGAGTCGTTCTGCCATGTTGATACAAATGGTACTTAATGATGGTTTTTCTTTAAGTTAGAAGAACATAAAGTTGACTAAAAGTAGACTTGTGGAAGGTAGCTGCACTAATGTAATTGATATGGGGTAATTATTTGGAAGAATTTCTGTTGGAAGCTGTTTGTTGTTTAAAATAAGACTTTCGGCAACCAGGCACGACGGGGGAGCTGGGCACTGAATAGGAAGCTTTGATCTATCTAAGTTGGGATTCTGAATTTTTCTTGGCTTTGGCCCATATTATCCTACTGAATAGGTTTTGGAATGAGTTTTAGAGGCTTTCTCAGGCAGGAGTGGCTCCTGTGGTGCCTGCCTGCATCCACGCGGCGGTATATCCAAATTCTTCTCAGCAGGTCTTCCCGCTATTTAGCTGCAAATGAGGGGGTGACTGACTCTGCGGAAACTGCCCGTACAGGCAAAAGTAAACGTAGAACTGAAGCAGAACTCTGGACAATTGGCTCTATGTGCTGTTGAGATACATAGACATGAATTGCTTTTGGTGCTAAAGTATTGTCTTGTTTCAGTTCAGCTACTTTGGGCAACATTACATAGCTTAAGGTCAGTGGTGTAGGAATAGCCCTAGCGGTTAACACAGCTGCTATGGGGCCTGGGGTAGAAGGGGACTCCATCAGGGAGCGTTTGCATTGATTTCAAACACATCAACCAAAAATGAAAAGTTGCAAATCCAGCCCATGTTGCTGTAGCAGGTAGACCTTACTATGCCACATTGCATAGCTGAAGGCCATTGGTTTAACAATAGCCATAGCGGCTGACATGGCTGCTATGGGGCCTGGTGTAGGAGGGGGCCCCATTAGGGAGTGTTTGCATTTATTTGAAATGCATCCAGGGGTGTATCTACTGCAAGGCAAACTAGGCATTTGCCTAGGGCGGCACTTTCCAGGGGGGCTCCTAAAAATGCTGTCCCCCCAAACCAGTTAGGTAAGAGAAAAAAAAAGTATATATATTATACAATATTCATAAATTACTGCCAGTACTCCTGGACCTTGTGCTTCTTTGACTGGGAGACCAGCTCGTCCACTAATGCTGCCTACCTGTCAGAACAGTGTGCAATGTATCCTGCGACTGACAGGTTATTCAAAATGTAATAAACAGGAAGGGGTGGGACTAATTTAGATTAGGGATGGGAGGGCGCTCAGGTTTAGTCTTGCCTAGGGCAGCACAAAACCAAAATATACCACTGAATGCATCACGTAAAATGAAAGGTGAGAATCCAGCCAGTGCGATTGTAACAGGTAGACCAGGGGTGTCAAACTCAAATACACAGTGGGCCAAAATGTAAAAAATACTCCAAGTCGAGGGCCGGGCTGGTTCAGTGTTCATTAAAAACAAATTGAACACACAGTATAATACAGCGGCATATACAGTATATCACACAGTATAATAACAAAGCCTGTACATTATTAAAAAGCATGATACATTTACTTTTTTATTTACTTTCCCTTTAAGAAATAGCCTAAATATTTAAATAATAAAAGCCAAAAACAGACATTAAATAGTACAGAGCATTTACAACAAAATAATTTACTTACAAAAAAGTATTTCCATCTGGTGCCAGCTTCTGTGGATTCTTCCACTGCTTCCTCTCCTCATTGCGCAGGCCCCATAAGCTCTTCATCCTTGCTCTGAGGTCTGGCAAGGCAGGGACAGCCGCGGGCCTTTCGTACAGAAGCTGCAGGGCACTAAAGATGACCGCCGCGCAGCCGCCGATCGGTGGCCATCTATATGATACAGGAATGATGTGGCAGGCCCGCGCGGAGGGGACGCCAATCCTGGGTACACTTGGAGCTTTCGGTAGAACACCGGCCTTTGGGGACACAATCTGTGTCGGCTGCCTGGCACGCATGTTGCCATGGCACCCTGTGCGGCCGCACACCCTAAAGGACGGCTCTGGCTGTATGAGTGATTGATGCACACAATCCTGAATAGGATTGGAATCGGGCGGCAGACTAATTTAGCGGGGGGGCACACAGGGGGGCAAGGAATAACCTGGGGGGGGGCAATTGCCCCCCTTGACCCCCTGTAGCTACACCTATGCGCACTAGCAGTGCATTGTGGGACTTGCAGTTCTAATAGTGTGGGCAATATACCGGCGGGCCAGATCTAATAATAATTAAATATTATCATGCGGGCCAAAGATAATTCCATCCTTGAGTTTGACACATATGAGGTGGACCTTGCTATGCCACATAGAATAGCTGAGGGTAAGGAGTGTAACAATAGCCATAGCGGTTGACACGGCTGCTATGAGGCCTGGGGTAGGAGGGGGCCACATTAAGGGAGGCTGATTAGGAAAGGTTTCCAGTATAGAAGGGCTGAAGTCAGAAACTGGGAGGTTTCCAGTATAGAAGGGCTGAAGTCAGAAACTGGGAGGTTTCCAGTATAGAAGGGCTGAAGTCAGACCTCAGGATCTAGTCACAGATCCCCTTCTGTGCAGAAAGAAGCACTTGCCTTAGTGTAGATGTGTTGCCCTCTGAACGTCTTCTACAGACTGAATAAAACTTCTTGAAGAGGAATAGGCCTACATTACAAATGATTGTGCAGGACACTTTGTGCACCGAGGATGTACCACCCATACATATTGTAGCAAGGGTTAAAACAAGCTCATGGCTACAATAGATCTGTTGACAGTCATATGGGACGGTCTCTACCCTTAGTTGAAGTGGCTGACCCCCCAACCGCTGTTCCTGGGCTCATCTATTGCTACTGAGAACCTGGAACCCCCAGAAAAGCTCTTCAGGATGTTTGAATTAGCGGAGAATGGATAACTTGTTCTTTTTGGCCGCTCAGGTCCTCAAAAGGCTTCTGGAAGGAAGAGATCAATGGAAGCTCCAATTGCTGTTTCTGCCTTATGTCTGCTTTTGCTGTCCCCCCAGTCCCCTTAGCTTGACTTCCAGTGCCACCCACCGCATCCCTACCCTTATATCTTAGTATGTTGGGAAAATGGAAGGAAGTGGCTCAATATGTTTTTGGCTCCATCATCCCATCAGGCTGCCAGGAGTCCCCCCAACCATTCTGCACCATTTTTCATCATCATTTGTTGCTCTGTAATACGCTTGGTTTGGATTCACATTGGTTTATTTCCAGGGTAGTCCATTGGGAGATTTACAACTCTCGAAGAAGTATGGCCAATGGACAACTGATCAACCCTTCAAGAAGTTTGTTCTTCTTTAATAATAAATAAAGATAATTTATACAAAATCACAATACATTTCCTTCAACATCTATAAGATACTTGCAGGATGCAGGGAATGGGTCATCGAACTTGGTAGAGAAGTACCAATACACAGGAGAGTCTCCATGCAGAACTTTTGGCCAGGAGGACAACAGGAGGACATGTTCCTCATGATGTCTTTATGTTTCCGAGAACAAGCAGCAAGAGCTGGATACCATACGGACTCTCTGTAGGGATTTTGCATCTATACCTTTTCAGAACTTTGTGTCTTGAGATTACCCTGAGCAGTGAAGGATCTGTTCTGTCTTTCCTAATAGAGTCTTTCTACAAATAAAGAGGGTTACCACTACCTGCCTGAAGATAGAGGAACATCAGCACTGAACGGAGTCATTGACTTCTGTGAGCACATATTTTATTATTAAACCATTTACCTTAAAGGAACTTTTATTGCAAATGTAACATTTTACTCATTTGCTGCATTTGTTTCCATTATAGACTTATAAACTCTTTTTGTGGCTGTGTGTGCCAGATGGTGTAATGACAACAAAGATTTCCAAAGCGGAGATGAAGTCATCAGTCTGCTGCAGGCAGGAGGAAGCATTTCCTGAGTCTCCTCTCCATCAGTCATAAATCTGCTGCAGGCAGGAGGAAGCAATTGCTCAGACTCTTAGTAATGAGTAACATCCTACTCAGAATTCAACCCCCTTGGTATATGTGTATCCAAATGGAAGATCCAGTACACCTCCCTTCCAATGGCGGAACTATTGGCGTAGCAACCCAGACGGCCGCTATGGGGCCCGGGGCACAGGACGGATCGGCCAGGACGAGGAACAAGGGGTCCCCCTGATGCCATGTGGCTGCCCGGGACGCTATGTTATCGCAGGCTGCTGGCTGTCACTGGCAGCTGTGAGGAGGAACGCGCCACTGTCCAGATCACAGACAACCTGTCAGT
>NW_017306737.1:354213-355572 GCF_000935625.1 Nanorana parkeri
CCATTCCGACCCCCGCCCTCGCCTGCCGCAGCGGCTGGCTGTCACTGACACAGCTCCGCAGCAGCTGCTGAGCTGTGTCAGTGACAGACAGCACCCCCACACGCCATAGCGACCACCTGGGTCGTTATGGTGTTTGTTACGCCACGGCTGACAGGTAAGAGGTGTGCAGGTGTGTGACCAGCCCAGCTGAGACTCTGCAGAGCCCACCATAAAGAGTCTATGGTGGACTCTGCAGGGTCACTCTCAGGTGGGCTGTTTGGGATCCCAGGTGGGCTCTGCAAGGGGCGTAACAAGAAATCACAGAACCCCCATACAATATTTTGATATAGGGCCCTGTGATTTCTAGTTACGCCCCTGCACCCTTCTACTAAATTTTAGAAACCTATCACCCCTTCTTACCCCTGGATCCGCCCCTTTCTATAATCTGAACTCTCAGAGATTGTATATTAGAACATATGTTAGAAATATAAAAAACCCATTTTAAACATCTTCACGCATTTGTAACATATTGTAGAAGAAATGTATCACATTTACATATATACCTTGAAAAACAATCCTGGCACATTCAATGAAACAGTTGCCGCGTCTTCCCTTTTTTTTTTTTGGCTGAAGCTTATTTTTAAATATTCCATCCCACATTCGGCAATAATAAAACCCCCAACCGTCGCCTGCGTGCCTGCCATATATATCTTACAAGAAAAGTGTAATCAGGAAGAGTTACGGCCGTAACGGCAGTTAAAGATGGCAAAAGAGAGGTAGCTGTACATCCAGGCGCCATATAAATTTTCCTCTGCGCGGGATAATGTTTGCAGAAACGCTTGTCATAAATAGCGGATGACGACGGGCAGAGCGCGCAGCACCGCTTAGATTCAGGGAGATAGAACTAGGCAGAGAGAATCCAGCAGAAGGTATATGCATCGGCTGGTCAATGCAAACCCAATCATAAAAATTATTGAATATGCTATCAATATTTCAAAAGTCCTTTTCAATCTTTTTTTTAAATCTGCAGCTTTCATTTAAATAATCCTGCCAAGAAGATTCTTGTTCAGGCACTTCCTGTTATGCTGTGACAGCGCTGTGTTCTTGTCTACTAATTGTGCTTCTGCGTTGTCACCCTGTCGCAAAGGATTCCATTTCAACACACGTCACACGGGAATGGTCTACTGTTGTCACCATCGGGACAGATGCAGCCATCACTGGGGTGTAGACAGGCTGCAAAGAGGCTGCAGGAGATCAACAGCACCGAGATGCAACATAGTAGGAAAAAAGGTGAAAGCTTATTTTAAAACTACCTTCTGTAAAATCCACAGTGCCTCTGCTGCACTGAAATACAACACTATGCACGCTAACTGAGGGTGG
>NW_017306737.1:355771-358798 GCF_000935625.1 Nanorana parkeri
CGTGGGGGGGGGGGGTGGTCTCCTCATCATCTCGCCACCCAGCTCTGGCTCGAGCTCTGGCTGGCATCCCAACCAGCTCCTGGCACCCAGTGACTAGGTGGGGAGATGTGTGATGTGTATAGCCCTTATACATCTCGTTTCCTGAGCCCTGATGAAGGGGGTTGTGTCTGCCCCCAAAATGTGTTGGCCATTCAAGAGACTATCAGACAGGAGTATCTGTAAAAAATACATTCATAATATCCATAAAATACATATCTTTGGCACACCCCTTCCGGCCGGAGCTTCCCAAGTTGCTAAGAGCCGAGTGGGGCAATGTGTAAGGGAAATGCACATCTCCCCAGCCAGCTCTTAGCAACTTGGGGTGCTCTGGCCGGCATCCTGCCCAGCTCCTGGCAACCAGTGACATCGGTGAACTGTGTGAGATGTGGGACAGAGCCAGAGGCAACATGCACCCCCATCCCCTCCCTCCCATCCACCCACACCTGGTAACATGCACCACCAGCAACCCCCCTGCCCTCTTCCCACCTCAGGTGGTGAAAAGTCTAGGAACACCACTGTACACACACACATATACACACACCCATAAAGGTTGAACTCAATGGACCTGTGTCTTTGTTCAAACTCAACAGCTATGTAACCAGGGCCGGCCCTACCTTATTCCCTGCCTGAGGCTGCTAGAAGAAGGGGCAGCCGGCCGAGCTGTCAGCCGGGCGGGAGGGGGTGGCTAGCCGAGCTGTGTTCCGGGCAGGAGGCAGTGGCTGGCCGAGCTGTCAGCCAGGCGGGAGGCGGCGGCTGGCCAAACTGTCGGCCAGGTGGGAGGTGACGGCTGGCCGAGCTTTTAGCCGGGCTACCTTAACGCAACACACATGCTCCAACGCAGCCCACCAGCGTGAACGGAGCCTTAGAGAAAGGGACCCATTTCCGGAAGGCTGCTAGGAGAAGAGGCAACTGGCTAAGCTGTTAGCTGGCCAGGAGGCGGTGGCTGGCCAAGCTGTTAGCCTGCGGGAAAGTAGTGGTTTTGCTGTCAGTCGGCAGTGCTACCGCCTCAGGCTGCTTCATTATGGGGACGCCCATATATATAACCATGGGTATCCCATTCTATGTAACAGAATGCTTATAATTTAATCTCAAGCTCTGTGCAGACTTCTAGAAGAGGCAGCAAGCCATGTACAGAAGGAGGGAGAGGGGGATATCTGCAGAAATCTCTTCTACTGAAATAATAAATGTCATGTCACATATCGAATCGCATCAGGCAGAAGACTATAAAGGGTATTTTTCCACAAACTTTTTTGTCCTTATATACGTGGGGTGTAACAAATTTTGGGTTTCCCCTTTAAGTGCCCTCTACAGCTGAACCCGGAGAGTATTTTTGGCCCGGCTAAAAAACAAACGCTATTTTCTGGTCTGCTGTATCTATATTTGTGTTTATTTCCCGGCGTCCATCGGTCACCCCTCTAAGGCTCTTATAAAACACAATGTGAAATGGAGACTATATGGATTGTCAAGTCAGAGATTGTAGCTCATTTTAACTCCCCGGCACAGTGATAGGATATTATTTAGTACGTGTGGCGGTTGCAGAATTCGGGGACTTTCCTCGCCTTGTACGGCAGAAAAGGAGATTTAAGTGTATTCGTGTAGACTGAGCTAAAATGAATACGATTATGGATGTAATTGGGCAGCCTAATGAAGTGTGGGCGTCAGAAGCAGCTGGAGCTTGCCGCTCGTATGAGCGAGGACACGGAGAAGATTCGTATCGAGAACAGGATGAAGAATAAACAAAGCTAGAGGAGTTTCTGACTTGTTTGCCTAAAAGTTGTGTAATGTTCCCCGAATACCCGTCCCAGAAACGGGCCCCTTTCTCTAAGGCTCTGTTCACACCGATGGGCTGCGTTGGAGCATGTGTGTTGCCTTAAAGTGACATTAGATTTTTTAACATAAAACCATACTGTAATGTGCGCCTTACTGTAATCCATGGTTGTTTCCCTTCTCTTTGCTGCTCTTCCTTTTAGATCTGTATCTGTTTTCATGCTGGGCAGAACTTCTGTTTTGCAGCAGACTGCCTTGTCTCTGGAATGGCTACATGGTGTCTGTGTGTACGTTTGCAACCAGAGCCAGCACTACAGGAAGAGGCACTCAGCTGCAAAGGGAAGTTCTCCCCGAGCATGAGAAGACATGAGGATTTAAAAGGAAGAGCAGCAAAGAGAAGGGAAACTACCATGGATTACAGTAAGGCACACATTACATTGCAAGCATCATACCAAGGATTTCCAAGGATTATACCAAGGATCATACCAAGGATTTCCAAGGATTATACCAAGCATCATACCATAGATCATACAAGTATTTCCACTCCTGCCTGAGAAAACAATATTGTGTGGGAGTTGTGAGTTTAGAGTCCGTCCATTCTGTTGTCCATTGCTTAAAGTGACACTAAGCCCTCAGATTTTTTAACATAAAACAATACTGTAATGTGCGCCTTACTGTAATCCATGGTAGTTTCCCTTCTCTTTGCTGCTCTTCCTTTTAAATCCTTATCTCTTCTCATGCTTGGGGAGAACTTACCTTTGCAGCTGAGTGCCTCTTCCTGTAGTGCTGGCTCAGGTTGTGAACCTACACACAGACACCATGTATCCATTCCAGAGACAAGGCAGTCTGCTGCAAAACAGAAGTTCTCTCCAAGCATGAGAACAGGTACAGATTTAAAAGGAAGAGCAGCAAAGAGAAGGGAAACAACCATGGATTACAGTAAGGCGCACATTAAAGTATTGGTTTATGTTAAAAAATCTGAGGGTTTAATGTCACTTTAAGGAAGCCTGTTCCTTTGGATGGGCTCCCAAATGCCCCAAAAAGACACTCAAAAATGGTTCATGTAACATACAGTATATGGTAGCACAGTGATCAAAAACACATGTTAGTATGATGCTGTGTGTTGCACTCAGGGCTGGATTTACTCTCTCTGCTGCCTCAAGGCCAGGTTCCTCAATGCGCCCCCCTACCCTCCAACCCCCCCCCATGGAGAATGGCAGA
>NW_017306737.1:359486-362075 GCF_000935625.1 Nanorana parkeri
CCCCCCCCCCCATGGAGAATAGCATACCTGCAGGCTGCATACAAGCGATCTTGGCGACATCGCCTCGATCACTTGTACAAAACAAGCGGTGTCTTCCCCGCTGTACATTTAGCTCTGCTTGTCCAAAGCAGGGCTACATTTAGAAAACAACTACCCCCCGGTGCCCGGAACTATATGTCCTGGACATCGGGGGATAGGAATTCCACACCCCTGCTGCCCCTCTACTCCCTGCTGCCCCTCTACTCCCTGCTGCCCCAAGGCCGGGCCTTGGTTGGCCTTGTGGGATATCCGGCCCTGGTTGCACTACAATACAAGGGCGCTGAGAAGGTCCATTGGCACCACATTGGTGCATAAAATGTGCATAAATGGATTATGGTGCATTGTTGTAACTCACACGGGGCCGTCCCTTTAATGAGTCAACAGTCCGTGAACCCATCGCACTCCTGACCGCTTATTACAAATTAATTAAGGTCGGTGCAGCGGTGATCAACGGATGGCAGCCGTTATCATACACAAAAAGAAGTATGGACACCGGCACTCCAGTTGCAATACAGATGTGTCTGTTTATTGAGGAAAATACAGCATAATCACACTCAGTGCAATGTTCCTTGCCTTCCTTAGGCAGGGATCCTGCGAGAACCGGAACATTGCACTGAGTGTGATTATGCTGCATTTTCGTCAATAAACAGACGCATCTGTATTGCAACTGGAGTGCCGGTGTCCATACTTCCCTTTAATGAGGCAGACTGCTGCCTCAGGTGACATCTCTTTGGGTCATGTGGGGGGGTGCACCCTATTCCCCAGTAGTATGGTTTGCTTACCTTTCTAGCCAGTTCCTTGGCTGGGTCCTATTCCTCTGCAGTCTCCTCCCAGCAAGGGGCAATCCTGGAAGGTGCCATGTATTCGTGTATACCATAACGTCAGCACCTCTCTGTGGGCATGGCGCTGTGTTCAGGGGAGGGGCCATGACGCCCTGCACTCACAGTCTTCCGGGGTAAGTGATGCTCAGCTTCATTCAACCTCATCCTGTTGACAAAGAATGGGCACTGGAGAGACAGTGCCACACTGTTGGTGAGTATTGGATCCAGAACTTTTGGGGGGTTTTTTTAATCCTCCAGGGGAACATAAAAAATAGCCAAAAAAGCGCCTTCTGTATCCTTACCCTTGTTGATTTTAAACTCTTGTGAGAAGACTTATTTATTATTGTATTTCTTGTTTATTATGTTGTCCTTGTATTTTAATGGCAATGAGTTTACTTTTTTTATTCAGTTTTTGTACAGAAAAACTGAATATGTAATTATAATAATAATGATAGCAATATAGTAAAACCCATTACTTTGCTCCCAGAAGCCTTTGCTCTGCCAAGAAGCTCATTAGCAGTCTAATAACTTGATAACCCGTAATGCTAGAGACTCGCTATCATTAAAATCTTGAGAAGATGTCACAGGAAGTTGCTTTGTCAAATTAGAAAGTCCAAACCCCTCAGACTTGCTCTACTTTACTGCAAGGGGAAAAAAAATGAAGGAAAGAAAACTAACTTCTTCACACTGCTAAGACAAATGCTTCAAGGAGATCCCGCGTGACCCCCTACAGCGCTCCAAATTGGTTTGTTCCACAAAAGTACACGCTACTGGCAAGGACGAACTACAGCAGATGCATTTTATATCATTATACAACTGTGAAAACTGGACAAACCTGGCAAGGAAAGTCTTTTTTATGTTCTAAATCAGTAACAGGAACTCTCTACAGCAGGGGTGCCCACAATTTTTTGTGTTAAGATCTACTTTTCAAATGACGAGCTACATGAGATCTACCAACAAAATAAAAAACCTCCCTCGCTCTCTCTCTCCTGGCTGTCTCTCCTTGCTCTCTCTCCTGGCTGCCTCTCCTTGCTCTCCCCCATAGCTGTCTGTCCTCTCTCTCTCTCCTGGCTCTCTCTCCTGGCTGTCTCTCCTGGCTGTCTCTCCTTGCTCATCCTCCTGGCTGTCTCTCCTGGCTGTCATTCCTCATTTTCTCTCCTGGCTCTCTTGGCTGTCTCTCCTGGCTCTCTTGGCTGTCTCTCCTTGCTCTCTCCCCTGGCTGTCTCTCCTCTCTCTCTCTCTCTCTCCTGGCTGTCATTTATCGCTCTCCTTGCTGTCTCTCCTTACTCTCTCCCCTGGCTGTCTGTCCTCTCTCTCTCTCCTGGCTCTCTCTCCTGGCTGTCTCTCATCGCTCTCTCCTGGCTGTCATTCCTCATTTTCTCTCCTGGCTCTCTTAGCTGTCTCTCCTTGCTCTCTCCCCTGGCTGTCTCTCCTCTCTCTCTTTCCTGGCTGTCTCTCCTTGCTCTCCCCCCTGGCTGTCTCTCCTCTCTCTCTTTCCTGACTGTCTCTCCTGTCTGTCTCTCCCCGCTCTCTCTCCTGGCTCAGCTTGCTGTGTACACTAATATTCTTTGATGTAATATATGGCTCTTCAACCACCAGTATCCACCAGAAAGGTGTCAGGGAGCTCGGCTCAGCAGACTCCGGCTGATAGGTAATCATGTGTGCACAGCTAAATAAATATACCAACATGGAATAAAGGGGCCGCCATTCCCCCCCTTCCTGATCTACC
>NW_017306737.1:363078-367290 GCF_000935625.1 Nanorana parkeri
CCCCCCCCCCCATGGAGAATAGCATACCTGCAGGCTGCATACAAGCGATCTCGGCGACATCGCCTCGATCACTTGTACAAAACAAGCGGTGTCTTCCCCGCTGTACATTTAGCTCTGCTTGTCCAAAGCAGGGCTACATTTAGAAAACAACTACCCCCCGGTGCCCGGAACTATATGTCCTGGACATCGGGGGATAGGAATTCCACACCCCTGCTGCCCCTCTACTCCCTGCTGCCCCTCTACTCCCTGCTGCCCCAAGGCCGGGCCTTGGTTGGCCTTGTGGGATATCCGGCCCTGGTTGCACTACAATACAAGGGCGCTGAGAAGGTCCATTGGCACCACATTGGTGCATAAAATGTGCATAAATGGATTATGGTGCATTGTTGTAACTCACACGGGGCCGTCCCTTTAATGAGTCAACAGTCCGTGAACCCATCGCACTCCTGACCGCTTATTACAAATTAATTAAGGTCGGTGCAGCGGTGATCAACGGATGGCAGCCGTTATCATACACAAAAAGAAGTATGGACACCGGCACTCCAGTTGCAATACAGATGTGTCTGTTTATTGAGGAAAATACAGCATAATCACACTCAGTGCAATGTTCCTTGCCTTCCTTAGGCAGGGATCCTGCGAGAACCGGAACATTGCACTGAGTGTGATTATGCTGCATTTTCGTCAATAAACAGACGCATCTGTATTGCAACTGGAGTGCCGGTGTCCATACTTCCCTTTAATGAGGCAGACTGCTGCCTCAGGTGACATCTCTTTGGGTCATGTGGGGGGGTGCACCCTATTCCCCAGTAGTATGGTTTGCTTACCTTTCTAGCCAGTTCCTTGGCTGGGTCCTATTCCTCTGCAGTCTCCTCCCAGCAAGGGGCAATCCTGGAAGGTGCCATGTATTCGTGTATACCATAACGTCAGCACCTCTCTGTGGGCATGGCGCTGTGTTCAGGGGAGGGGCCATGACGCCCTGCACTCACAGTCTTCCGGGGTAAGTGATGCTCAGCTTCATTCAACCTCATCCTGTTGACAAAGAATGGGCACTGGAGAGACAGTGCCACACTGTTGGTGAGTATTGGATCCAGAACTTTTGGGGGGTTTTTTTAATCCTCCAGGGGAACATAAAAAATAGCCAAAAAAGCGCCTTCTGTATCCTTACCCTTGTTGATTTTAAACTCTTGTGAGAAGACTTATTTATTATTGTATTTCTTGTTTATTATGTTGTCCTTGTATTTTAATGGCAATGAGTTTACTTTTTTTATTCAGTTTTTGTACAGAAAAACTGAATATGTAATTATAATAATAATGATAGCAATATAGTAAAACCCATTACTTTGCTCCCAGAAGCCTTTGCTCTGCCAAGAAGCTCATTAGCAGTCTAATAACTTGATAACCCGTAATGCTAGAGACTCGCTATCATTAAAATCTTGAGAAGATGTCACAGGAAGTTGCTTTGTCAAATTAGAAAGTCCAAACCCCTCAGACTTGCTCTACTTTACTGCAAGGGGAAAAAAAATGAAGGAAAGAAAACTAACTTCTTCACACTGCTAAGACAAATGCTTCAAGGAGATCCCGCGTGACCCCCTACAGCGCTCCAAATTGGTTTGTTCCACAAAAGTACACGCTACTGGCAAGGACGAACTACAGCAGATGCATTTTATATCATTATACAACTGTGAAAACTGGACAAACCTGGCAAGGAAAGTCTTTTTTATGTTCTAAATCAGTAACAGGAACTCTCTACAGCAGGGGTGCCCACAATTTTTTGTGTTAAGATCTACTTTTCAAATGACGAGCTACATGAGATCTACCAACAAAATAAAAAACCTCCCTCGCTCTCTCTCTCCTGGCTGTCTCTCCTTGCTCTCTCTCCTGGCTGCCTCTCCTTGCTCTCTCTCCTGGCTGCCTCTACTTGCTCTCTCTCCTGGCTGTCTCTCCTTGCTCTCCCCCATAGCTGTCTGTCCTCTCTCTCTCTCCTGGCTCTCTCTCCTGGCTGTCTCTCCTGGCTGTCTCTCCTTGCTCATCCTCCTGGCTGTCTCTCCTGGCTGTCATTCCTCATTTTCTCTCCTGGCTCTCTTGGCTGTCTCTCCTGGCTCTCTTGGCTGTCTCTCCTTGCTCTCTCCCCTGGCTGTCTCTCCTCTCTCTCTCTCTCTCTCCTGGCTGTCATTTATCGCTCTCCTTGCTGTCTCTCCTTACTCTCTCCCCTGGCTGTCTGTCCTCTCTCTCTCTCCTGGCTCTCTCTCCTGGCTGTCTCTCATCGCTCTCTCCTCGCTGTCATTCCTCATTTTCTCTCCTGGCTCTCTTAGCTGTCTCTCCTTGCTCTCTCCCCTGGCTGTCTCTCCTCTCTCTCTTTCCTGACTGTCTCTCCTGTCTGTCTCTCCCCGCTCTCTCTCCTGGCTCAGCTTGCTGTGTACACTAATATTCTTTGATGTAATATATGGCTCTTCAACCACCAGTATCCACCAGAAAGGTGTCAGGGAGCTCGGCTCAGCAGACTCCGGCTGATAGGTAATCATGTGTGCACAGCTAAATAAATATACCAACATGGAATAAAGGGGCCGCCATTCCCCCCCTTCCTGATCTACCAGCATCAGCTTTGAGAGCTACTGCTAGATCACTATCTACCTAATGGGCACCCCTGCTCTACAGATACAATGTAATGATCTGAGCTGGGAAAGCTTCCTGAAGCTGTAAAAAAAAATCCATCCCATCATAGCTGGAAGTGGGTAGTGTGAACGAGGAGCTTGGGGCTTGTGGACATGAAGGCGTGAGGAAAGAAAAACTTGGGTGTACCGTGAGAGAATTGCATGAATCCTTGGCCTAGGTACAGAAAAATAGGGATTTGTCCATCCAGAATGAGTGAAGATCCTGTTCTGAAGGTTTTGGAGGCATCTTCAGGTTGACTGGAGACGCCACCACAAGAGTTTATAGTGTTGGATGTACTCCCCTGGAGATAAGAGCAAAGTTGGAAATCTGCAGAAATTCCAATAGTCCTATGTAGGAACGTCACTCGCTTGTCACAAGGGAATGAAATTTTATCCCATCCCATCATAGCTGGAAGTGGGCAGCGTGAACGAGGAGCTTGGGGCTTGTGGACATGAAGGCGTGAGGAAAGAAAAACTTGTGTGTACCGTGAGAGAAATGCATGAATCATCGGCCTAGGTCAGGGGTAGGCAACCTTGGCTCTCCAGCTGTGCTGAAACTACAAATCCCATAAGGCATTGCAAGCCACAGGCATGACTCCCAGAGGCAGAAGCATGATGGGATTTGTAGTTTCAGCACAGCTGGAGAGCCAAGGTTGCCTACCCCTGGCCTAGGTACAGAAATGTAAAGCTTGTTCCAACCAGACTGAGTGAAGATCCTGCTCTAAAGGTTTTGGAGGCATCTTCAGGTTGACTAGAGAGGCCAGCGCAGGAGGCTTTAAGTGTTGGGTGTACTCCCCTGGATATAAGAGCAAAGTTAGAAATCTGCTAATAGTCCTATGTAGGAACGCCACTCGCTTGTCACAAGGGAATGACCTTTTGATCCCATCCCATCATAGCTGGAAGTGGGCAGCGTGAATGAGGAGCTTGGGGCTTGTGGACATGAAGGGATGAGGAAAGAAAAGCATGAGGAGAGATGTGTTATATGATCATGTTAAAGAAAGCTGAATACGGAGGATATATAGATAGATAGATAGATAGATAGATAGATAGATAGATAGATAGATAGATAGATAGATAGATAGATAGATAATAGATGATAGATAGATAGATAGATAGATAGATAGATAGATAGATAGATTAGAAGATAGATGATAGATAGATAGATAGATAGATAGATAGATAGATAGATAGATAGATAGATAGATACAATGATTTCATAATTCATATTAGTCTCTATTTGTGGTTTTCAATCATTGAACACTTTGGCTTTTGCTGGTCTCCCTCGACGTGCGCCCCTACATTATTCTCCTCCCTTTTTCCAATTCCGTTAATTACATTACCATCTATAATCTTCTTGCTTTCATTTTTTTTTTAAAATAAATATTAATTTCCTTTAAATATCCAATCTCATTACGGAGTGAGCTGTCTCAGATCATTAAGTGATAGCAAACAGTCAACATGAGTCTTGAGAAATTTTAATTAACATAAAATACAGGTCACTTCGTTTTATTCCATCAACGGTCTAATCATCTGGAAAGCGTCAAAGTTTCCTTCGAGTCAAATG
>NW_017306737.1:367313-372243 GCF_000935625.1 Nanorana parkeri
TTCATTTAAATGTGAAACTTAAACTTCGACTTAAAGTGGAACTCCTGTCAAAAGCATCTACTTGGCCTTTTAAACGTCACCCTGTGAAGTCCTTCTTTTGATCATTTGACGGAAAAGGATTTCCAAACAGTTGACTTCAAGGAGAACTATGGGGTCAGTGCTTTTCCCCATAGTTTTCCTAAGGGTAACGGGAGGACACAAACTAGCGTCCTCCCGTCACCCTAAGCTCAGTATACCGCGAGCTACAGCTCCCGGAATACTGAGACCGCCGCAGCCGGAACGAATCCCGACAATTATGCCGGGATCCGCCAAGCTGCGTGAGTGACAGCTGGCTCTGCCTATCTGGAGGCAGAGCCAGCTGTACCCGCACCCTCTCCCGTACATTCCGCCAGTCAGCGCTGGCAGATCGGAGCGGGGAGGGGGGAATCCAGCCCCTCCCCTGTCACGGCAGAGAGCCGTGACAGGATCGAGAGGTGAGCGAACGCCGGTATGTGTTCGCTCACCTCCCAATCTACTGAGCCGACCTGTGACAGTCTCATTGTCACAGGTCGGCTAGAACTATGAGGATAAGTGAAAATCATTCACCTCATAGTTCTCCTTTAATAATGTTGCTGTCGCCCTTGAATAGTTTATACAAGAGAATCATGTCCCCCCTTACTCTCCTAACCGCCAAAGAGAACATATTTAATTTTAACAACCTCGTTTCATACTCAGATAGCAAGAAATTGTGCTGCAAGTTTGAAAATGACTTGCTAAACTCTTGCAGACTTGCCAAGCTTCACAATTTTGTTGCACAATTACAGCAAGTCTGCATTGCAAGTCTCCAGACCAGCGAGCTTGCAGAGCTCTTGCTAAGACCTGCGGGACTCTTGCTGTAGACTTGCCAAGCAAATTTGCTACAAATTCAAAAAGTGTCGCCTAGAACTTGTGCTGCGAGTGTTCTGCAAGTCTACAACTTGCCAGGAATTTGTGCAGCAAGTTAACAAAATTACAATTTAACCCTGACACAAGTTTGTGGCAAGTTATCCTTGCTATCTGGGTAGTTCAGGTCCTCGAACCCCTTAATGAGTTTGGTTGCCCTCTTCTGGACTTTTTCCAGCTCAAGGACATCCTTTCTGAGTATCGGGGACCAAAACTGGACCGCATACTCCAGATGCGGCCGAATCAGTGATCTGTAAAGTTTGTTGACTTAATTTTGAAGGTACGAGCTCAAGAGTTGACATCTTTGTTTGTTCATGGCAATTGACTGACTCGGAATAGGAAAACACATATCCGGTGTCAGAATGCCTAATATACACATCCTTGATAGGGTTGCCAAACTAAATTGTAACTTTGTTTAAAAGAAAGATGACAAAAAAGTCCTGACAACACAACACTCATTCCATGAAAATGCTATTTGTTGTCAGCCCACAACACATTCTAAGGCCCCGTTCACACCATTGCCCTGCCCTATTCCACACATTGTAATAGGCGTTAGACATATGCGATTCGTTTCGTTACGAATCGAAATTCGCACGAATTTTCCTGAAATTCGTAAATTCGGAAGCATACGAAATCCGAATGGCAGTTTCCAAATTATATCCGAAATACGAAATTCCGTTAATGAATTTCGGATCCGAATTTCTTTGAAACAGGAACTAATATTACCCCTGTAAATGAGGTTGAACAACATGACAAGATTTTTTTTTTAATACGAAATACGGATCCGCTGCTGCGGAGGGTTGCATTACAATACACAGGCAGGAAATATGAAATTCCATTGACGTATTTTTGTTCCGTTACGGACATTCGTTATATATTGAAGTTAAAAAGCAAAGTACATTTATATTGGAGTTGATGGTAGTTTTTTTCTAAATACGAAATTCGGATACGGAATCCGTTAACGGAATTCGTATTTCGGATACAAAAACAACTACCACATCGACTCCAATATTAACAAAGGTATGTTTGCTTTTTAACTTCATCATAACGAATGTTTGTAAAGTTACGAAAATGTGCCGAAACTAACGAAAATCCGTATTTCGTACGAATCCGGATTGAGTTTCGGATACGAAATACGAAATAATGGATATTACGAAACGGAACACATTTTTTGACGGCGCACAAGTCTAATAGGTGTTGCGTTAAGCTAGCCCTTTAATTTGGAAAGACAGCCTAACAAACCAAAAATGGTGCATGTCATATAATTTGTAACACATGGCAACACATGATAGTGCCTTACCCTGAACGGTGGTGCACAATAACTCATGTCCATTAGCAACTTGCATTGAGGTAACATTCATAATGAATGCCACTGTATGGCACCAAAGCATGTAGTGCTTACTGCAGCACAATGATGTGCAGCTCCACTGCAAGGGTCAGTTTTTTGAATTCCCAGAGTTCTTCAGGGAGGGGTATGGTGCTGGTGGAGAGTGATGCCACTAAGAGGCAAGCAGGGAGATGTATAAAGGCCATACACATCTCCCTGCACAGCTCTTAGCAACCTTAGACTCTCTAGCCAGTGTCCCGCCCAGCTACGGGCAACGAGTGACATCCCCCGTTGCCATGAGCTCGGCGGGACACCGGCAAGTGACTCCCAGGTTGCTGAAAGATGTACAGGGAGATGTGTATGGCCTTCACACATCTCTCCACCCCCACCTCTTAGCTACCTGGGACGCTCTAGCTGGTGTCCTGCCTAGCTACTGGCAACCAGTGTTGTCACTGGTTGTCAGGAGCTGGGTGGGATGCCAGCTTCAGCCTACCTAGGTGGCTAAGAGCTGGGTGGTGTGTATGGCCCTTACACATCTCATCACCCAGCTCTTAGCAACGGGGGATGCTCTGGCTGGAAAGGGGGCAGCAGGCACACTGCAAACATTGGTTAGTAGAGTTGACATGCCACTCTGCCTGCGGTTCTCCTAGGTGTCCCAAAGAGATGCCACCTGAGGCAACAGCCTCAAGCTACCTCATTAAAGGGATAGCCCTGACTGTTGTCACCATCAGGAAACATCATCCTGATCAATGCCATGCAGCCATCGCTGGATTACATGTAGACAGGGAGTGACTACAGGAGATCTGCAGCATTGAAATTAAACAAAACAAAAACAACTATGATACACAGTGGTTCAGCAAATGCAATGTCATTCGGTAAGGGTTTACATTCACTTAGCGATTGGCTTTGCAAATACTTTAAGACTGAAGATTCAGATTGTTTAATGAACCCGTTCACGACCGGTCCTCTTTAAGATCCAGCACAAAAAATAGAGTTGCAAGAATTCGAGCAGCCGTCCACTTTCCAAGCCGGCCGTTCAGCACATTCACCAGGCGTAAACACGCTCTGCTTTCCAACACAAACCGGGCTGTGTTTAGCCAATTATTTCTTCTTGTTCAATCTATTTAACTCCACTGCAACAACACATTAATAACAGGGAAACAGGATGAAGGGTTACGGGCAGGGAAACATATTAGGAAAAAAATAGTTACATTAATCAAAACATTGGCAACCTGCGTTGGTAACGAGAGCGGGGCTAAACGCCTTGCATGCCAATGAGCGCCACCATTCTGACTAAACAAAAACTTTTAGCCCGTGTGAAATTTATTGCGAGTGTCAGGTGTAATTTACAAGCTGCTGGGTGTTCTGAAACCCGTGGCAGAAAGATATTTCAATGTTATAAGGAAGTGATTGAAATACTCCCCTCCCTATCTCTTATCTCTGCATCTAAGTTCCCAGCTCCGCCCACCTGCTGTAGCCACTATGAGGGGGTCTCTCTCATCCTCTCAGTGTTATAAAAGTAGACCTAGCATCAGATATATATATATATATATATATAAAAAGGTTTAAAAAAAAGTCTCATAGAAAGTTACATAGTACCTAAGCTTGGAAAAATACAACGGGTCCATCCAGTCCAAACAATAGGGTTTATGTATAAACAATTTGCAAATACATTTCTGCAAATCTGTGAACGTCCATTTTGTGCAAAAAGAGGCAAAAACCAACGTTCTTAGTACGTTTTCTTTTCAGGTTGAATGTAGTGAAATGTAATACAGCATTATGGCAAGAAGGCGGAGCTGAAGAGCATAGTAAATATATAATTATTTCCTATGCTTCTAAGCTTCATCTAGTGGCCATAATGTGGTATTTCATTACATTACTAGTATATTTTCTTTTCAGGTCATATATCAGGTCTTATTTTATTCATTCTTATGAGGGGCTAAAAAAAAGTGCTGAGAACCACATGACCTATTCTTGAAGTGTTTACCGTTATCCCCTGTATCATGAGCTTTAGGTGGTGCTGGTTGGGTCAGCTTCTGGCTCCCCCAGTGTCTGATAGGTACAGTTGTGCGTGTTGGTTCACACTCACTGGAGACTGTGTTGGTTTGAAACAAGAAGTCTGGCATCTGAGGTATTGACCCTGGATGGTGGAACCTATAGTCGCCCTGGCATCTGTGGTATTGATCCTGGATGGTGGAACCCATAGTCGCCCTGGCATCTGTGGTATTGATCCTGGATGGTGGAACCCACAGTTGCCCTTCCACGACAGAATTATCTGGCAAGTAAGTAAGTGGGTGACTTGGTTTGAGCTACACGTGCCAGCCTTCCCTCCCCCATGTGAGCCTTGGCCACCTATGACCCTGCTGCTGGATCACCGGCTTTCCTTCCTATGACTACTTTTGGTTGGTCCTGACCACTGCAGATTGGTAACATCCCACAAGAGCTGCAGTTTTGGAGTTGCTCTAAACCAACATCTAGACATCACAATGTGGCCCTTGTCAAAGTCGCTCCAATCCTTACCCCCATTTTTTCTGCTTCCAACACATCATCTTCATGGATGAAATGTTCACTTGCTGCCTAATATATCCCCCCACACTTCCAGGTGCTATTGTAATATATATCCCCCACTTCCAGGTGCCATTGTAATATATATCCCCCACTTCCAGGTGCCATTGTAATATA
>NW_017306737.1:372282-414843 GCF_000935625.1 Nanorana parkeri
CACTTCCAGGTGCCCTTGTAACCAGATAATCAATGTTTCTCACTTCACCTCTCAGCGGTCAGAATGTTATGGCTGATCAATGTATATATTACTTTAAAATATCCTTCAAAACTGTGATCCTGCTTCACTTCTGATGGCCAAAATTTTAATGCAAAAAGAGCAGATGAAGATTCAAATGGATCAAATGTAATTAAAGCTGAGCTCCGGGATCAGCAAATATTCCTCAGTCAAGAGTCATGTGTATTCTTTCAGATTTCAGATCTGTGCAGCAATCCAGTGTGGAGCAACTTGGAGCTTCCTGTAATAAAGATCAGCCATTGCTCCTCTCTCTCCATGTGCATGGTGACTGGTCTTGTCTCCTCCCCTCCAGTATTTTTCTGCAGGCATCCTGTAGTGGGAGGGGCCTGCTGGACCTGGTCTGCTTTATGCCCAGGCTATGAAAAGCACAGTGATGATGCCACTGCTACCCTCATGTGGTGCAGACAACGTGAATTTATATCCTTTGTAGCTATCGAGGAATATATTTAAATTAACGTTTTCCTGCTCGGAGTTCAGCTTTAAAATGTGCGACACTGTAACAAACTCCTTTTTTCTTGTGTCTTGACATTCCACAGGCCATTGACCTCTCTTGACTTCTGAACCCCTGACTACATCCAGCCGCATCGACAGCAGCAGTGAGACTCAGGATGGATCGTCACAGCAACTTTGGGAGTTCACGCCGTGATTTATCGCCGGGCTATTTGGACTCCTTCTGGTGCCAAGTCATTTTTTATTAAACTGATCTTTTCCCTGGCAGGCCGATCGATAGTTTATTTAAAAACTAAAACATTGGCTCTGCTCGAATACTTTGTAAACAGCGGCCGTGACTGAGGAGGAAACAAAATCCCAAGATGACAATTGGGGATGTGAGATAAGGAAAGGATACTCCTTTGAAGGTCACGCCGATGGTGAAATATTGGAGTGCACATTAGCGGCGGGTGGGAGAGGACTCGAAAATGCAAGCAGCAGATATTAGGATATATTCAGATTTATTTGGGTAGGAAAAGCTTTTAGGAGAAACCACAAGAAGTAGAAGAAGGTTTAATGGCAACCAAATATAGAAGGAGATAAATGTCATTCCTGAGACAGGAGACAAAGAAGTTAATAGAGATAACTTGAAGGAGTGATACATTGTTACTGAACTTCAGAAGGTTTCTTCCTGGTAGACCCGTGTCTCGGATTCCTGTATAAGTGTCTAAAGACCTGTAGCACACCTTACCAGACTTCCCATAGGAAAAATGGGTGCTCGCAGTGACTGCGGATGGCGCTGCATCAAGCAAAGATTGTTGTGAAGAGATGTCACCAGCACACCAATATGACAAACACGTCAAAATTCAGTGAATCTTCATTTTTATTTTAGAAGTCACTTAAAGTAGAATCAAGCGCTTTCGGGGGCCGCGCAGGGTCCCCTTCATCAGGCTTAAAGTGAACGATGAAGGGGACCCTGCGTGGCCCCTACTTTGAGTGACTTCTAAAATAAAAAACGAAGATTCACTGAATTTTGACGTGTTTGTCATATTGGTGTGCTTGTGACATCTCTTCACAACAATCTCTGATTCCTGTATGATACAGGGAGAACAAATGGCTTCCATTGCAGATTCTGCACAGGGCCAGTGGCCACCATTGGGCACCCTGAAGAAGGAAAAGCCGCAGTGTGCAAAGTGTGTGCATTACCACATTGTCCTAGGCAAGGGGTGTGGCATAAGTGGAACTAAAAACAAATTTTTATTTTGCATTTTGGATAAAGTAAGGGAGGATTATAAGCCCTGTCAGCTTTTGTGGCCATCTGCCACAAAAGCTTCTGCCTTGCAGCACTGGGGGTCCACGGTTCGAATCACGGCCAGGTCACTATCGGCAAGGAGTTTGCATGTTGTCCCTGTGCTTGCGTAGGTTTCCTCCGGGTACTCCGGTTTCCTCCTACACTCCAAAGACGTGCTGGTAGGTTAATTGGCTCCTCTCTAAGTTGGCCCTCTATGCAGTGGCATCACAAGGAGGGTGCGGGGGGTGCGGCCCGCACCCGGGTGACACCATTTGGAGGGTGACACCCCTCTGAAAAGTCGGGCGCTCGGTCATGGACCGAACGCCCGACAGTATCAGGAGAGAGGAGGGGACCCGGCAGCATACCTTATCCTGCCGGGTGACTGTCCCCTCCTCTCTCTACTGGCGTCCATCACCAAGATGGCCGCCGGCAGGTATCAGAATACTGCCGCGCATGCGCAGTGACGTCTCGTCGGGGTGACACTCGTTTACCGCTCCGGGTGTCACCCAGCCTCGGGATGCCCCTGCCTCTATGTATCCATGTGAGATAGGAATCTTAGATTGTAAGCTCCTTGAGGTTAGGGACTGATGTGGGTGTGCAACTATGTAAAGTGCTGAGTAAATTGTCGGTGCTATATAAATACCTGTAATAAATAAATAAATAAATAAATAAATGCAATCTGTGTCCAATTGGGAAGATTTTCCTTCACTTCCTGTTTGAGAGCCTCAAATCTCTGTTGGTCAGTAAGGTCGCCCGAACTAGTGTCCCCATTGGAATATTTCCCATCTATTGCGGCTCTGGTGACAACTTGTGGATTTTCCTTTGCTTTCACTTTCAGAAGTAGCAGAAAGGTTGAATCTCCCTAACTCTCCTGCAGCTCACAATGGGAGGGTTTCAACAACAAAGTCCATGCTATCAACTCAGAAAGCAGTGGGCAGGACAGGGCGCAGCCAGGTGCTGACTCACAAGGTACAGCCTTTTTTACTCAGTAGTGAAAATGCTGATAACCGTGTCCCCTGCAACATCTTCTTCTCCCACTGTAGTGCAAGCAGGCACCACCTACATGAGAGTGCCAACTCTGCTCTGAATTCAGGAGCAGTGTAGCCTAGTTGCCGCCCCATCACAGGAAGCTGCATTGGGCGGACCTCACTGGCTGGCTCATCAACTAATTTGCAACCAGTAAATGTCAAGACAATCAATGCTGTGATCAGGGTTATGTAATACACAGCACAGCTCAAAAAAAGAGCAGGGGTCACTGTCAGGACTATGTAATGTACAGCACATGTAACAAACTGCAGGGGTTAGGAGTATGTATAGGGTGTGCAGGGTGGTCAGTGTAGTGCCCATTGCAGTGATAGTAAGTCTAGTCTAGTGCAACACGCAATTGTAGTCAGTATTGCGCCTTATGCACTTCTGATCAGTGTAGTGCCCCCTGATGGTCAGTCAAAAGTGCCCCCTTATATTGGTATTCAGTGGAGTAGTGCCTTCTTAAGCTTGTGGTCAGTGTTAAGTAACCCTCACATTGTTGGTCAGAGTAGTGGCCCCTTTACATTGGTTATTGTGGTGCCAAGTTGCTTTACCACAGGTACATATACATCTGGAGCATGGAAGGTTGGGTGGACAGTAGAGAGATCATGAAGAGACAGCTGGTCAGACATGGCTGTATCTAAAATGCATTTTGGAAAATATTGAACCTTCAATAATGTACAGAACTGAATAGAAGTTATCAATCATTGAAATAGCTTGATGTATATCGGACCACATTGTACAGTGAGGAAGACAATGAAAGCTCTGTATGAAGTTTATACAATGTGCTGAGGACTACAAGTGGCCTGGGAAGACACATGTGGGCAGGTATGGTCCACCGTTGTCACTATCAACAATCCGGTCTGTGACCATGACAGGCAACTGCCACCAGAGTGAGTGCATGTAGACAGGAAGTAGGTGAAAAAAAAGTTGAAAATAGTATATTATAAAAAAAAAGGCAATTATCAATGATACAAAGTACTTGAGCAAACTCAATTTCATTCAATTGGGATTTGTAGCTACTTTCATTCCTGAACATTTGCTACAAAATATGCTAACTATAAAAAGGAAATTGTAATCAGAATAATATTTACAATGTAATGTACTCTAGAGATAATCTGGTTACATTATAGCAAGCAATAAGCAATCTTGCCTGAGGAGATACAGTCAGCATTTTACTGTTTCTGATAAATGACCCCCCCAGATGAGATGTAAAGATGGGCTCCTTAATTATAATAATGAAAGTGATGTAATTTAGCCATATGCCCAGAGGTACCTGATGGTGCATGTCAGGTAAATAAGTTCTGAATGACGATCCCAATTAACTCCTTTGGAGGGAGATTCACGTCGGCTTGTGTGCTTGTAAAATGTCTAAGCACGGTTTGCAGCGATATGGGAGGCGATTCTACCTTATAGGTAAGTATGACATTCCTTTAATCGAGCTGGAGCGACAATAGAAGGTCCTCTATAAAACCTACGAACGTATAGTTGTTCCACAAGTGGAATAGCATCTCCCGTGTTGTTTTATTTCAAGAAAGAATCAAAGCAGGGCCAGGAATTCAATCAATTTTCACACTTTTCGGCCCCAGATTACTGTTTAGAGAAATCCGAACTTCAATAATCATCTATAAACGCCAACATAATTATGTTTTTTCATAGTCAAATGTAATTACTTTCCAAGGAATGCAGAAAAATGGCTTATTGCATCATAATCAAACAATTCAGTATAAATAGGCAATCTACCAAATGAAAGTGTGATCACAAAGAGGGGAGACGGAGGAGGGGAAGGAAAGAGAAAAAGTGGAAAGCTGAATCAACACTTGCTAATGAGATGGAGAAGTATAATAATCAATACACTACATGGCCAAAAGTTGGCGGAAATATAATTAACCATCACAACTATATAAACTTAAAAGAGAACTATGGCGTAACCTTTTAACCCCGTAGTTCTCTTTAGGGTCACGGGAGGACTTATACTAACGTCCTATCGTGACCCAAAGCTCAGTATATACACTGAGTGGCCAGATTATTATATACACTGAGTGGCCAGATTATTATATACACTGAGTGGCCAGATTATTATATACACTGAGTGGCCAGATTATTATGACCACCTGACGTTTGTAGGCAAATTAGCTATAATTTGGCGCTGAAGTTGCTAGAGGGCCAGACCATTATAAATTAGGAAGCAGGTTGTTTACCACGACAGTAGAAGTGATTTATTTCTGAAGATACGGGGAAACAACGCGATTTAACAGCCTTTGAACGTGGGATGATTGTTGGCGCTCGGAGCCATGGAGCGAGTATCAGCAAAACAGCAGAATTCGTTAAATGTTCAAGAGCGGCTGTTGTTAAAGTGTTTAAAGACCGGACTGTCAGCCGAAAATCTGGGTCTGACCGTGCAAATTGTGGCCGTCAGCGACTAGTCAATGTTAGGGCAGAACGGAGAGTGGCAAGACTGGTACAAGACAACAGAAGGGCGACAGTGCCGTGTCAGATTCCTCGCATCACCTTTCATCATCTCGTGGAGTCACGAGGCGGCCCAACGAAGTACTGATGGGGTGGTCATAATAATCTGGCCACTCAGTGTAGTTGGCTACTGAGTGCGCCGACAATACTGTCCAGCCAGCTGGCTGATTGACAGCTGGCTCTGCATATCTAGAGGCAGAGGCCAGCTGTGCCAGCCCCTCCCCTGTCTGTTCCTCCAGTCAGGGCTGGAGGATCGGAAAGGGGAGGGGGAATCCCTGTGTGGCGCCGTGAGTAACAGTCACCACTCTCTGCAGGGAGATGATCGTGAAGTGAGCGAGTGACAGTATGTGTTCGCTCACTTCCCGATCAATAGAGCCGACGTGTGACAGTTTCAATGTCACGCGTTGGCTCTTACTATGAGGGTGAGTTTAAATAATGGACATCCCATGGGTATACCAAACAATGGGCACTAATACGAAGGTACCCCCCCTTGTGACTATAACAGTCTCCACTCTTCTGAGGGTGCTTTTCACATGATAAGTGTACACACTATATGGCCAAAACTTTCGATACCTGACCATCACATATTTATCAGCTTGTTGGACATCCCATTCCAAAACCACAAATATTAAGTTGGAATTGGTCTTCCCTTTGTGGCTAAAATGGCCTTCACTTTTCTGAGAAGGCTTTTCACAAGATTTTGGAGTGTGCCTGTGGCAATTTGTCCCTAGTCAACCAAAAAAAACAAAAAACATCTGTGAAGTCAGGCACTGTTGTTGGCTGAGAACACCTGGGTGGCAATTAGCCTTCCAATTCATCCCAAAGGTGTTCAGTAGGGTTGAGGTTTCCTCCACATCAAACTCACCAAACCATTCCTTTATGGAGCTGACCATGTACACAGGGGCACAATCATGCTGGAACATCAAATGGCATTCTTCAAACTGTTGCTATAAGGTTGGAAGTGCACAATTGTCTTTGTATGCAGCAACAGGGATAATACCCTTCAATGGAAATACATGAACTCAGTCATTTAAATGGGGGGTGGTAACATACTTTTGCTCATATGGTATAAGCTTGATGGTCAGGCATCCACAAACTTTGGCCATATTATGTACATTGATCCGAAGTTGGGAGACTGTGCTTAAAAGTTAACAGGGTAGCACATGTGGGACTTGCAGATATTTGACCTTGGACACATAAACTGGAAAGTCCAGCTCAGACAAAGTAAAGCAAAGATAAATCTTTTACAAGTATGCCCACTCTAATATGGAAACTAAAAGTATATTCAAATGTAAGCCCTGTGGTCCCTGCCCACCAAATTCATCAAGCCATGTCTTTATTGACCCTGATAGGTATGTGGTAGCACTAGAATAGTAGGAATAAGAATAAGTGTTGATGTAAATCCAAAAAAGTGGGGGGGTGTACTTCTTGGAGGAGGTGAACCTATAATAACTGTTTGTGCGTGTGTGGACCTGGTTAAGGTCCTAGGTGACTGCCTCAGTGGCCACGATGTGGGGGGGATGGCCCATCAGAGGATCAAATCCTGGATGTGTGGTTAGGAGGGACTATTGAAGAATGGTCAACTAGAAGGTTAGATGAAGGTTCATTTGAATTGCTTATTTAAATAGAGATGTTAGATACAGCCTTTATTGACTCGGCATTGTGCACCTGTAATCAATCATTTGGAGGGGGTGTCACCTTTAGCCATATAGCGTTCTTCGGTTAACCAGAAACTTTAGGGAAAAGAAATTAACAAACTGGTCAGAAGGCACAGTGCATTGGGATAATTCACTCCAGATACTGGTTCAGGTGAATTGTTCAATCTGCCTTTTGCATGTCATGTGATTAGATGGCACCACTCTCTACAGCGTTCTCCTCCAGGGTGGGGAGCAGGCCCTTGATGTCCTGGTCTCATAGTAGGTGGTTGGATGGTGCTGGGAGATTAGGTATAGCAGCCTGTTTTTTTATTTCTAAAAAGAAGACGGGCATTGGAAATGTTTTTCCAAGCTGAAATTGGGCTTCAGAGCAGGTCGATAGGCAACAATTTAAATGTTGCAAACAGGAAGGATTTTTTTTTATTAAAGAAGAGACATAGGGGGGAATTTATCAAAAGATAAAGATTTCTGCCAAGACCAATGGGTATCTTTTTTGCACTCATCAAACAGATAACGCAAACTCTTTCAATGGTATATTTAGCAGACCAAAAGGGGAGGAAATGAGAAGATCATAGTTAGGGTTTACATACACTCTGAGATGGGATGCTTTTGCTATTGTTCCTTTGCAGACATGACAGCCATTTTTGTACCCCCGGCCAGATTTCTTTAGACTTGAGATTATTGTATCTTTCAGAAGTAGAACTTGAAAAGTTTATTTACTGTTTGTTGATAATATGACCTAGTTTGCTGCTGAGACAGCTTCCGCTAGCATCTGTTTTCTCCTTTTCTGTGTCTTTATACTCGGAGAAGAACAGACATGGGGGAATTATTTTCTTTTCTTGCAAAACCTTATGAAGCGACACAAAGGGTTAGTCGGTTATTTTGGTAGAGGCGTAAGGGACTTCGGGACAGGAAGTGATGGGAAATCTCTTCTATGGGCATACAGACTTCATTACAAAAACATATTTTTCAGGAAAATAAGAAAGGGTTAGAAAATGCTGTTACTGTCTGCATCTACTGTACCAGTGACACCCCCTTGTTTCTTGTCCTGATTCCATAGACTGTGAAATAGATCAAACTTGAGGCAAAATCTCATCAAGCAAGATAACAAAAAAAAACTTCCTCCTGCTGGAGATCCCTCTATTGATAACTAAAGATCTATATAGAGGAATCCGAACCTCCTTCCTCCTGCTGGGGATCCTTCTAGTGATAACTAAAGATCTATATAGAGGGATCAGGACCTCCTTCTTCCTGCTGGGGATCCCTCTAGTGATAATAAAGATCTATATAGAGGGATCAGGACCTCCTTCCTCCTGCTGGAGATCCCTCTATTAATAACTAAAGATCTTTATAGAGGGATCAGGACCTCCTTCCTCCTGCTGGAGATCCCTCTATTAATAACTAAAGATCTTTATAGAGCAATCAGGACCTCCTTCCTCCTGCTGGAGATCCCTCTATTAATAACTAAAGATCTTTATAGAGCAATCAGGACCTCCTTCCTCCTGCTGGAGATCCCTCTATTAATAACTAAAGATCTATATAGAGGAATCAGGACCTCCTTCCTCCTGCTGGGGATCCTTCTAGTGATAATTAAAGATCTATATAGAGTAGGGTTGCACAGATACCAAGTACAGTACTCGGTACAAGTACGAGTACAAGTACCGATACTTTTGAGCTCGAAGACTAGACTAGAGAAAAATTCAAAAATTAGGAGGCAGCGGTCATGTGTAAGGAGCACACGGAGCTCCTGGGATTTGTACATCTCTGTTTTAATGTATGATTTTGTTTTTATAGATATAAATAAAGGGATGCACAGATACCAGTTTTGCGAGTACGAGTACTGGTACTTGCCGAGTACTTACAAGTACGAGTACTGATACATTTTTGTTTATTGTCATGTGACAGTTTTTCTAAAACAATACAGACTAATGATTTCAGGACAATGGTGGAGTGCTAGAGCCAGGTCTCAGCTGCAAACGCTGCAACCGCTGCAACCCTTGTAGTTCTCATGAAAATGCCAAGTATCTGCACTGGTACTCGAAAAGTATCTGTGCATCCCTAATATAGAGGGATCAGGGCCTCCTTCCTCCTGCTGGGGATCCCTCTAGTGATAACTAAAGATCTATATAGAGGAATCAGGACCTCCTTCCTCCTGCTGGAGATCCCTCTAATGATGCACACCACAGTTCTAGTCACTTTTCCTGCTGCCAGGCCACACAGTTTGCTCATTTTGCAAAATACATCTTCAACTAGTTTTGTTGAATAAATAGGGGAAGGTTTAGAACCTCCACCAGCTTGTACTATGTCCATGTTCCTGTTGATATTTTCCCTCACTTCCTGTGTAGTCACTGTGACAGACTGTGAACAGAATCTTTCCAATAGATAGAGGTGGCAAAATATAGGGGAGAAGACTTAAAGGTTTAAAATATCATCTATAATTACATCAATGAGCTTGTCCTCACTTTCTACATAGTCACCTCTACAGGAAGTGACATAAATTATTCCTACAGCAATACAGACAAGACAGCGTTACTCCTTCTCCACTGCATCCAAAACATATTGTACCCGTTTTACTTTAGATTGTAATATTTTACCATATTTTCGGCATTTTTTTCTCCATAAAGGACACCAACCTACATATTTTTTTTTTTTTAAGTCTACATTACATTGATAGATTATATGTTTATCAGTTCCTTCATCCAAGAAAAGTTGTGTTGGTGGGAATGTTGCGGGCCGGAGTGTCAGTTACTGCTCCTTTGATATAGGAATCCTTGATCTGAACAGCTTTGTGAGTCTGGACAGCATCAATGAGTCACCTGGGCTCCATTTATTTTCCAGCTTTCTTCTTTTACACAGCGATTTTATAGCGAAAGGCTCAGAGAAGCCGGGGTAGTTATTGGTTTATCGCCCACAGCGGAGAGCCTTGGAAATCCCATATTTTTCTGAGCGTAAATGCAGATTGCACAACTTTCGTGTAAGCATCATGCTGCACTGTTCTCGTGGACGAGCAATGCATTTTGGTAAGGAACCTTGACGCAGAGGATCTGAAAATTTGAATTCCAGATAACGCCAATACATGCACAGGGTTGATGAGTTAATGTTCTTCCTCATGGGACAAGTGTTTAGACCAATTGGCCACTCAGGCTCAAACACTGCATGCTGAGGCAGCATCACATGCTCCCCCATGCCCCAAATCACCCAGTAAAGCTATGAGACAAGGTTGCTAAATTTAAACTTGAAGTGAGAAGATTAAGAAGGGACATGATGTTGATGAACAAAATGTTTAGGGGTGATGGCAACATCAGCAATAAACTTTTTACTGTAAACTCCCTAACAAAGACTAGAGGCCACCACCTAAAACTGGTGGAGAAAAGATTTAACCACAAAGGGCGCAGGGACATCTTCTCAGTCAGAGTGGTTACATTTTGGAACTCTCTTCCACAAGTAGTGGTATCTGCAGAGAATATTGATTTATTAAAACATCAATTAGATACCTTCCTCAGAGACCGTTACATACAAGGATACAGGTACTCTTAAAAACTAAGACCACACAGGGACTCATATACATACATGCACGTACTACACACACACACACACACACACACACACACACACACCCACACACACACACACACACACACACACACACACCCACACACACACACACACACACACACACACACAAAGGTTGAACTTGGTGGACCTGTGTCTTTATTCAACTTCAAATACTACCTAACTATGTAATTACATGAGGAAGAAGGAGAAGCACAGGGAAGCTGAGCATATGCATCAGGTGTTGACTACTGTACAGGGCGCCAGGAATGGGTCCTGGATGGACGGTATAGCCCTCCCTTGTTTAGGTGGTGGTCCCGTTAAGGTCACCTTGTATTCAGGGTTCTCGCCAAACAGGGTGAGGGGTTCCGGGTCGGACTTGTAAGGGAAACTGCTAGGCAGGCTTCCCGGAGTTGCTAAATATGCATGGGGTCCCGGAATCCGGAGGCTCAGAGAGATTTTGGGTGGGACAGAGCCTCCATCCCTGACTACAGGCAGTTCTGGTAACGAAAGGGTTAACCCGCCAGCCAGGATAAGAATAAAAGTTTATTTGCTGATACGGCTGGCTACGGGTCATATCCGCCCTGATTATTGCACTACCTAGAGATCACTTGTCCATTCTTTTGAAGCTATGCGACTGATGCAGAGGGCCACCATTACCATTACCTTCACCTACATCATAGAGCTTGAGGGCCTGTTCACATGATTTTCAGGTCCAGATCAGGTGCGGATCTGCAGACGCGGTGCTATGTGTTTTGCTGCGTTTTTGCCGCATTTTTAATGCGTTCCAGTTAAAAAAAAAAATAATTTTGCTGGAGTGGGGCTGTCAGTATTTTAGCTGCAGTGCGTTTTTGACGCGTTTTGTGTTTCCGGACCGTTTCCTGACCGTACAAAATGTGACATGCAGTATTTTTTCTGTCGTAACCTGAACGGACTGCGCACGTGAGAACTGTAGCCCATAAAACACATAGGGATACATTGGGATGCATTTTTAGTGCAGGAGCGTACGGAGCCGGTCAGCACACAAAACGGATGTCGTGTGAACAGGCCCTAAAGGGAGTGTTTAAACTGTAAAAGTAAAAAGTATTTGGACAAGTTGTGTTTCTACTGAAAGATTTTGTTACAACATACAATGACACTTGTGCACTTCCAGCCTTTTGGCAACAGTTTGGGGAAAGGTCTCGCAGTCTTACTTTTAGAAAACAGTCACAGCCTAAGTAGAAAAGTCTGTCCCCAGCCAGCCTGCTACAGAAAATGGCCCTTGCTCTCTGCATGGAAGCAGTGCTCTCTGCAGAGGTCCGCAATGCCCCTGCAGAGCTATATTTCTCCAATCGGCAAAGCTCCTTGCTGATTTGATAGCTCTAGCTCCTACTTAGCAGGGGGCAGGTATGGAATATGATATTTGTTTTTTTGCATTGGGTCTAGTGAAACATTAAAGTGACATTCAACCCTCAGATTTTTTAACATAAAACAATACTGTAATGTGTGCCTTACTGTAATCCATGGTTGTTTCCCTTCTCTTTGCTGCTCTTCCTTTTAAATCTGTATCTGTTCTCATGCTCTGCAGAACTTCTGTTTTGCAGCAGACTGCCTTGTCTCAGGAATGGATACACGGTGTCTGTGTATACGTTTCTATAGGCTTGAAACCTGAGCCAGCACTACAGGAAGAGGCC
Organism: Nanorana parkeri; assembly: GCF_000935625.1. Taxonomy (NCBI): domain Eukaryota; kingdom Metazoa; phylum Chordata; class Amphibia; order Anura; family Dicroglossidae; genus Nanorana; species Nanorana parkeri. Next base: position 384,456 of record NW_017306737.1, read on the forward strand.
CTGAGCTGAAAAGGGAAGTTCTTCCCAAGCATGAGAAGACATGAGGATTTAAAAGGAAGAGCAGCAAAGAGAAGGGAAACAACCATGGATTACAGTAAGGCGCACATTACAGTATTGGTTTATGTTAAAAAAATCTGAGGGTTTAATGTCACTTTAAGGATGCAAAAAGAAATTGACTTTGCTTTACGGTTTAAATTTCAAGTCAACATAAAAAGAAAAATCCTTCCTACTTCAGGCTTGCTTTCCTTTGAGCAAAGCCTTCAGTGCCAATTGAAATGGAAAGTTGCATTTCAGAAGCGTCAACCATCGTGCAGTCATGTGACTTCTCTGCTGTGCTGTCTGGGGTGGCTACTGTACTTACAGTAATGGGTAATTGAATTATTCAGTATGTTTTCCACTCTCTGGTTTTAGTGCTTTCAGGGCAGCACGCAGGCTGGATCCTGGTCTCGGAGGAGTCGTGTTGTGGTTGTATAGATTTTCAGAACACTGGTTTATTATTTCACAAACACCGATGATGTGAAGTCTGATGTGAAGGGTTGATTATTTACAAGCTGTCTCCCAAACTTTGAACAGATCAGCTGTGCGCACGCGGTTTTCTCATCCATCATTTAAAGGATTCTGAGAACCGCGAGGTCCCTGAGAGGTCTCCGAACAACCCAAAGGGATTGTCGAAGGTTGCCGAATGTCACAGCTGTAGCACACTCTGTGGTTGATTGATACTGCACTATAATAACATGTAGTATGAACAGCTACTGAGATCGTGGAAAGCTGACATCCCATGAAGGGTATTGCATGCGTATTAGCTGCCCCCGCCCCCAACTCTCCAAATTAAAACATTTGGGAATCCTAGGATCCTGGGACAGCCATGGAACCCTAATCCCACAAGAATGCACTCCTGCACAGGAGCTCACTTGCCTAGGCAAAGGTGACATCACTAAGCCCTCTCCTGAGATGTGACTGAGACAGCTCCTGTGACATAACTGAGCCTTCTCCTGTGACATCACTGTGTCTTCTCTCGGGATCCTGGGATGCCCAAAAAACCCTAACCACACAAAAATGCACTCCTACATGGGAGTAGGAGTGCAGAAATGCATTCTCATGCCGTCTGAGATCCTCAGATGACCCAAGTTTCCTGCAAGGGACAGTGAGGTCAACCCCGTCGACAAAAAGCGGTAAGGTAAGTATTGTGTACTTTTTCTCCCTTGATTTATTTTTCTCTTTTTTAACCCATCATTTTTTTGTATTTGGGGATGGGGGGTGGGTGGTATTTAATAGGGTACCATGCATTTAATGGCAGGGATTTCTGTAAAAAAGAAATAGAAGGTTGGGAGGCTCCGGAATGATTTTTTTCATTGGATTTTTCTCAAAGATTGGTAACCCCAGAGTTAGGTCCTGGAGCCTGGAGGCTTTGTAGAGTCTTGGGTGAGATGACCCCTCCTTTGGCAGAAACCATAATCCTGTTTGTGTAAATAGACACAAGAATAGCAACACTGGCTCTGAAGTTGTAGCTGTGGCCTAGCTCTTTCTACGCCTCTCTATTGGTCAGAGAAGGACCAAATAGAAGGTAGGAGATGGCAGGCCATAGCCTTGACTTAAGGAAGGGACTGTGTATTTTGCTGACAAAGAATACAGTGCTCCAGGCTTAGTCTCTCCTTTAAGTGTGAAGCAGGTGTTTTACAAGCCTGTTTGGAGCTTCATCTTGCTTTAAAGTCTAAAAGTGCACTCTAGGCTGCCACTTCCAGAACTTCACTCTTCAAAGCACAGGTGCACGCACTAATCACAGGAAACACTAATTGCACTTAGTCATAGAGAGATGTGATCTGAGGAAGCCCCAAACAACCAGCAAACAAAAGACAGCACAGCTGCAGATGAAACACCATCAACATGGCCGGCACACATCTTTCTTGATGAAATTAAAACTTGATAACCCATATTCAGACAGTGTCAAATGTAAACAGGCGACAGGTAATATATGCAATATCACTGAAAGTTTGTAGACACCTGGCAATCACTCCTATATATGACCTTAAAGGAGATCTATGAGGTGAGTTATTTTTAGTCATCCTCATAGTTAGAGCCGACTTGTGACAAAGAAGCTGTCACAGGTCGGCTCTATTGATCGGGAAGTGAGCAGAAACATGCAGCGATCTGCTCACTTCCCGATCATCTCCCTGCAGTGAGTGGTGACTGGCAGTCACCGCTCACCATAGGGATTCCCTCTCCGATCCTCCAGCGCTGAGTGGAGGAACGAACGGGGAAGGGGGCGGGCACAGCTGGCTCTGCCTCTAGATAGGCAGAGCCAGCTGTCACTCACGCAGCTGGGTGGATCATGACAGTATTGTCGGGATCTGTGCCGGCTGCTGCGCTGTCAGCATATCACGGGTAATAGCCTGCTATATACTGAGCTTTTTTTGTTTCACGGGAGAAGATTAGTATATGTCCTCCCATGACCCTAAAGAGAGCTATGGGGGAAAACACTTACCCCATAGTTCTCCTTTAAGTATGTGGATAGCCCTCCAAAATATCGAGTTCAGGTGTTTCCTATAAGGGATACCGAAAATGTTACAACATACAAAGACATGTTAGACAGTTGTGTGCTTTCAACCTTGTGGCAACAGTTTATCAAAGGCCCTTTTCTGTTCCAGCATGACTGTCCCCTGTGTACAAACTACAAAGCCAGCTCCTTAAAGACATAGTTTGACCAGTTTGGTGTGGTAGAACTCGTGTGGCCTGCAGAGATCCGTAGCCTCAACCATATTGGACACCTAATGAAGTGCCAATTGTGCACCAGGTCTTCTCAACCAACATAAGTACCTGACCTTCTGAACGTTCCTTTGCTTGAAGAAGCATACATTCCCTCAGAAACTTTAAAATCTTGTGGAAAGCCTTCCCAGAGATGTGAAGGATGTTATAGCTGCAAAGAGCGGCCACCTTTATATAATGTCTATCGTTTTAAAATATAATATCCTAACAAGCTCATATAGGTGTGATTTGGGCCATAGAGTATATATGTTATAGGAGCCCTATAAAATATATATCATACAATAATCAGTTTTTAGGTCATCATTTACATTGAATCATCAAATGATGCTTCATATTTATTATAAATTCAGTTCAGAGCATTAACTTATGTTGGTGGTTTTCCCTCATTGCCCTGGGTGAATATAACTCGGACCTGCACTTGCTGATCATGTTTTTCTGTCTGTGTTGACCCTTGTGCTGGCCTTAGGTCCTCTCTGTAGGAGAAAAGTGAGGTGTGGCTATGACACCCCCACCAGAGAGTTGTTCAGTTTAATGGGTCCTCCTAGCCTTTTGTACTGGTGCACAGATTTACTGCTGCCAAAAATCACTCACCAACCCACCAGCAGCATCTTCATGATCAACATCAGAATTGTCAACCTTTGCTTGCAGGTTTATTTGGCTCAAAGTCCAGAGGAAAGATGGTTAACGGCCAAGGGTGTGCTTTTAACCTGAGACCGAAATTCTTCAATGTCTGCCTTAATGCTGAGACCAGCAATTCTTTAATGTGTACCTTTAAGCTGAAACCAACAATAGACAAAAAGTTTTCTTTAACTCTTGGCGCTAATGGCTGCCAGCTGAACGATCCACTTGCTGTAGCATACTCAAAGTTTTCAACAGTTTTTCACACAGACTTGAGGGGCTGCTCATCCGAGGCTCTGGTGCTTCCACCACGAACATGGAAAACAAAAGGGAACAGAGCGCCACCTCCGTGTGTAAAATCGTTGATTAGGATAAATAAAACAAGGGATAATGTACTCACAAGCAAACGTTTTCATCAGGCTTTAACAACAAACAAGAGGCTACACTGTCTGTTAACCCAACATGGTATCACCCCGACTATGTAACATGGTAGCCTCAGGTCACATCACCGTCCACCGGCCGGTGAGACCAACAATAGTCTTTAAAAGTCTTCAAGGCCCTAGCATAGGCCCAGTCCTAAGTTTTGGGATCTGACACTGGAACTGTTCTCTACCCAGACAGCAGGCCCGAGTGTACTCTTATCACCCTCCCCAGGCAGTATGCCTCGGAGACTATTGCAGGATTTCTTGGCATCCTCTCCAGGCAAAGCCTGGGAGGCAAGGACCCTTAAAAGAAGGCTGACTAGAATATTTATCTTCTTCCCCAGCCTACATCACTGGCAACAAACCTTTTCAATGATTGGCCAGAGTGAAATATACTGTACGCATAACCCATAACATTGTATGTTCTTGCTCTACCCACTAGAGAACACTTTCAGGAACATGCAGAAGTAATGCCATGTTTAGTTTTTAAATTTGTATTGAGATGTAGTCCATCCCGGGAGGGAGCTTGGAGCGGTGACTACTTTACAACACACACAGGGACCATCGGGAACAAAAGTAGCCCCCCTCCAGAAGGAAGGACAGTGTCAGAGATGATTGGAGGATCTAAAGCCGAGTGATACACAAATAAGATACATTTTTGTTAATAGTTAAGGTGCCTGAATGTATTTTTAGGATGTAACTCCTGAGTTTAGTGTCACTTTAAGGATAAGGTTATTGCCAATAGCAATATGCCGATAGCAGAAATGTAATTTTTTTTTGTCTATTGGTGGTGGAGGATGGCGGGAAGGGCGGGTGTACAGATGCGAGCGTTGAAGTAGTTAATATTTGCCTGTTCAGATTTACCTTTAGCATTTCAGTAAAGGCGCGGTTGAAATCGGGGCTACAAACCCCGTGTATTTACCAACTTACAGAAAATAACAAAAACAAGATTTCCTTCAAGCGACTTCCTGTGTATGTCCTCTTAATTTTTTGGGTTTTGACTGCAGATCTTCAGAATCGTAATCATTTTGAGCGCTCTCCTTGTTAAAATCTCCTGCGTTCCAGATCCCGCACCTTCTGCTCTGCAAAGACCTGCCAAGTGCTGGGAGTGTTGAAGATTAATTAGGCCATGGGGTGGCTATCACTATGATTCATTCCTCTGCTAGCCAATGCTAGCTGTTATCCAATAGGGTATCAATATTGCCTATTGAACTACATAATGTCATTTACACCACCCGAGGGCAGCGAGCGGCGTGAAGCATTTCCATATATTAGGAGCCTGACGTGCTGTGATAATTAAGAGTAAACTCCGCTCACAGGTCTGTTATTTATGGGGCACCTGTGTTTTGCATCACGATGCACAAGGTCGCGGCAGCAGCAGGAATAATGAAGTGACAGCAAATTGAACATTGGAGTAAATAAATAAACAGACGCCACGTTGCAATCTCGGGAAATAAACAAGGAAAAACAAATCATTAAATAACTGTCAAAAAGAAAAAACATTTTCAAGCTGTTACAATGGCAGTACTGTAAGGGTCTGTGTCGAGGAGCTTTGGGCTTGTGTCAATGGCATCAGCTTGAGAAGCTTTCAGAATTTATTGACAGATGCAGTAGACCTGCTTCAAGCAGGTTTTTCATTCCCATAGACTTGTATGCAAATGCAATGCCCACTTAAAGCAAGCAAAAGCCCATTGGCACAGATCCTAAATACTTACTGTCTGTTTACATTTTTCAAGGTGCTGTTTTTGCACAGCTATTAAGCAGGGGTGGAAGGGGGGTGTGGGGTTTTGGAGAAGAGTGACTTTGCTAAGAGCCGGGTGGGGAGATGTCTAAGAGCTCTGCATCTCCCTGCCTCTGAGCAACCTGGGACACTCTGACCAGCTTCCCACCAAGCTCCCGGAAACTAGCAATGTCACTGTGTATGCCCCTTAGACATCTTCCAGCCTGGCGCTTAGCAACCTGGAATGCTGTGACCGGAAAGGGGGCGGCAGGCACACTGCAAATAATGTGTATGCCGCTTTGCAAGCTGCCCCCCCCCCCACATGCCCCAAAGAATCAGGCTGCCTCATTAAAGGGATGGCCCTGCCTCTGAGGCATTGCAAGACTCTGACAGCCACAACTCCCAGAGGCAGACATATGATAAGATTTGTAGTTTCTCCACTCCACAGCTAAAGTACCAAGGTTGCCTACCCCTAGATTTGGGTGATTGAGTTTACCCACCTGACTATTAACAATAAACTACACCCAAAACAATAGAACACTCAGTGGGTGGTTTGCAATTTAGGTGACAAGAGTTTGCCTGGCAGCGCTCCAAAGGGCCAAAAATGACCATTATCAATGGTCCCCTACTGGCTTCAATGCAATTTAAAATGGAAAAATCCTATTACATATCACATCTAGAAATTTGGGTACATTTTAGTTTAACCCAAATTTGAATCTCAACTCTAGAAACAATCTCAATGAAGTTTCAAGCATGCAGGCCAGGTTTATTGCCCTTTAAATATTATTCCGGCTCTATATGATTGCTGTCAGAATCCACTAATATAACTCCAATTGCTCTTCATTCAGCCTTAAAAGGCTGAGAACCTTTCCTTACATATGGTGGGACTAACTGAACGCATAAAAGGGTCACCATGGACTTTCTCAATGCTGTGCTAGATCCTCTGTTGGAGAATACCATCTTTATTGAGGGGATAAGCAAGAAGACTGTGCCCTATGAATGCTTTTCAAGGTTTACGTTTACATTTTGACTTCTGTGTACTTTTACTGTAAATTATTTTTTATTAATAATTCAACTAATGTTGAACTCTAGTTTTGTTTTTTCTACAATTCTTTCCCAACCAATCCCCTAAAGACCAACAACCCCCTTCCCATGCCACTCTTCAGGCTGATTGGGTGATGTCATGGGTCCTTTCTCTTCCTTCTTGGTGTTAGAGGTGGGCAGTTCCTCCTGTACTGCGGTGCATCTAGGGTGGTCCTTATAATGAGCCAGCTTGAAGATGTTGGGGGGCGGCAGGCAGAGTGCAGTGTGCCTGCCGACCCCTTTATGGCCAGAGCGTCCCAAGTTGCTAAGATCTGGGCAGGGAGATGTGTAAGGCTCATAAACATGTCTCCACCCAGCTCTGAGCAACCTGGTACGCCCTGGCCGGCATCCTGCCCAGCTCCTGGCAATCAGTGATAGTACTTAGTGGGACACCAGCAGGGCCGTCTTTACCGCAGGGCAAAAGGGGCAACTGCCCCGGGCCTCATAAGTTACAGGGGCCTACAGCAGCTGTCCCTTTCGTCCGGAGCGGCACGCAGGAGCAGCGACACCGCTTGTATCCAGGGGTGGACCGGGCTGGGTGACTGCAGGCATGTTGACAGCCAGGAACAGTGCTAGCTTAGGCTGAGGGGGGCGGTAATTGGCAGGTGATAGAGAAGAACAGCCAAACGGCCGGAAGAGCGGACAAATAAGTTGCTGGTAAGTGCTGGGAGCGACCGGAGCTGTGCTCTTCTCTGCCTTTTGTCTGCAGCTCCAGAGAGTGGAGGAGGACAATGTTGCTGGGAATGCAAAGGGGAGCCCGGCTTAAGGGGAGGGGAGGAAGATGCTGGCTGTCCTGTTGAGTGTATTATTGTGCAGAGCCCTTTTTATCACATTGAAGTCCAGTTTGTTACATTGCAGAGTCCATTGCGTTGCAAAGTCCCGAGTCCATTGCGTTGCAAAGTCCCGAGTCCATTATGTTGCAGAGTCCCGAGTCCATTATGTAGGTAGATAGGGGGGTCTGGATCGGGAGGGTTGTGGGGGCACTTTAGCAAAATCTTGCCCAAGGCCCAATTAATATGAAAGACGGCCCTGGATGCCAGCCAGAGCTAGGTGGGAAATAATGCAGAGGCCCCCGTCCAACCACCCCATACCGGCAGTGTTCACCACAAAATGCTTGGGGCGCCCATGGGTGCATCGGTCAAGTAATAACATGTGAGTTGCACTCAGCCCAGGAGTACTCTGAGCCCAGACTGTGTGGGGGTGAGTCCATGAAAGCCTATTCTCTCAGTAAGTGGATTGTAGGAAAATGGCTGCTCAAGCACACTTGCCGCTAGACTTTGGTGCTGTAAGGCTGCAGGGGACAGCGTTGAGAATAGGTGACAATTCCAGAAAAAGCTTCTATTTTATTTTAATGTTGCTAAATGTGGAAGCCACATTTTACTTAAGTCTTTGTTTAAATAGCGAATAGCAGCCATTCGGACGGCAGTATCTCTGCCTGGGATGAATAATGATCCAGATATAAGTGAGCAGCGCATTTCCCGGGCTGTTCTGAGGTGATAAAACGCAACATTAGAAATACAACCGTTATAAAATCACCAACTACGGAAGGTCAGAACTATTAACTGACAAGCTCCACTCCCCATTATCTGTCAAGCTGCGCCATTTACATGCCCGTTTTTTAATTATTCCATCTTTTTTTAATCCAGCAATTTGTAAATTCGGGGGATGAGCTGCTTGCTTCATGGAGTTGAAACCATTTAGAGCAATTTCTCTATTTAACTTGTATACGCGCAGTGAGGATTCTACAGACCATTCTGATAAATGTATGGAGGCCATCAATTTGTTATTTTAAAGGGAAATTGTGCAAAAGGTAAAATCAACATGTGAACTGTTACTCCCTCCACTATTCTCACCACCTCTCCTCTCTCACCTCCTCTTCTATCCTTTCTCACACCGCCTCTTCTCTCATGTCTTTTCCTTCCTCTCACCTCTGCTACTCTCACCTCCTCTTCTCTCAGCTTCTCTCCTTTCTCTAACCTCGTTTCTTCACACCTTCTCTCTGCTCACCTCCTCTTCTCTCAGCTTCTCTCCTTTCTCTAATCTGGTCTCCTCACACCTTCTCCCTTCTCACCTCTTCTCTCAGCTCCTCTCCTTTCTCTAACCTGGTCTCCTCACACCTTCTCTTCTCACCATTTCATCTCATACCACCTATCCTTTCTCTTACTCCTCTCTTCTCCTCTTCTTTTCTCACCTCCTCTCCTCTCATCTCCTCTCTTCTCATATCCTCTTCTCTCACCTATATATGTTTAAAAAAAAAAACATTTTGGTGGTCATCCGACTAGCTTTCTCAATTCTCTGTCCAGTTGCCTTGATTGTTTTTTTACAGCTATACAATGACCTGGATGAATGAGAACCTTCACAGACATCTTCTCTCACCTCCTCTCCTTCCTCTCACCTACATATTTTCCTTATGCCTCCTCTTATGTCATTATCTCTCCTCTCCCTCCTTCCTTTCACTGCTTCTCCTCTCCTATTGTCTTCTCTTCCATCTTCCCCTTTCCTCCTCTTCTACCTTCTCTCCTCTTGCCTCGCCTCCTCTCCTTTAGTCTCTTGTCACCATTTCTACTGGTTTTTTTTCATCTCCTCTCCTCTCATTTCCTCTCTTCTCATATCCTTTTCTCTTACGTCCGCTCCTTTCTCCTCCTCCTCAGTGAAAGGAAGGAGAGAGGAGAGGAGTTGAGAGGAGAAGAAGAGGTACGTGATAGGGGAATTTTTGCCCTTCCTCCAAAACATACATTATTGCAATAATGTCATTCCAGTGCAAAATACCCTTTTTGATTTTTTATTTATTTTTGTGAATTCTAGCATGATGATGCTGTGCAAGACCACCAACGTTCTAGCGACTGAGCGCCATTGGTTGCTAGGATACAAGCGGCCACACAGCATCATTGGTTGCTAGGACACAGGCTGGGCTGCCAACAATCTTTCTAGTCCTCATTTTTTGCTTCTGTTTACTCTATAATGTTCAACTGCTTCATAAATTGGAGATCTAACTTGTGCAATCTTTTTTACAACTTAGTTCAATACAGCATTCCAGTAATGTGGTTGCGCTACAATTGATCCCGTTTCTTATTCCTATTCCCCTCTTCTTCATATACTGTTTTACAAACACTTAAATATTATTTTTTTCACGTCTTCAGTGTAGGAAATTGAACAGTTACAGTTTTATCTCTTTTAGGAAATTCTTTAATAAAAGCCTTTGAAACTGTGAATTGTTTTTCTTATGAACCTTTTGATTGTTTCAAGTGAAACCTTCTGTGCCTTCCAGGAGATAACAATGTCCTTTAGTCAGGTTTCCTATTCCCATTGAATTACTGCATCGGTCTATGTCATAAAGGGTAGAATTACATTTCCTATATAATTACACATTGTACAGTGCTGTGGAACATGGTGGTGCCATATACCCACCACATCAACAATCTAGTGAAGGAAAACTCTAATTCCTAACAGGTAGGATGAAGAAGATTGACTAAAAACCATATAACTTTTATGAAAACACCATCTATCACAATATTCAGGATATCTTGGGCATAACACGTTGCCATTGTCCCCCTGGGTTTTCCATTGTCACATCCAGACAATTCAGTTAGACTTCATTTTATTCATACTAATCCATTTCAATTATTGCTGTCTGCAATAGACATACCTCTTGAGACCCAGCTCTCATGGAAAATATGGTAGCTTACTGAGCTGACAAGATTTGCAGATCGCTGACCTCACCAGGAGGCCTCAACAGTACACTATATCACTCCAGTATATAGCCAATCACTTTTGAGTACCAGACTATCATATTCACCTACCAACATTCACCATATTTATTCCCAGATAATTTTTGTACAAGTCATTCTGAATTGAGAAAGTTGGTTGGATGGCCAGTGAAACGTCTTTAAGAAAAATACAGCAAGTCCAGTTGCCTTGACTTATTTTTTACAGATATACAGACTATCATACGCACAAGCTAATTGGACACCTCATTCCAAAATCATGGGCATCAATATGGAGTTGAACCTTACTTAGTGGCTATAACAGTCTTTTTTCTTTTTTGAAGGCTTTTCAAAAGATTTCAGCGTATGTCTATGAGAATGTGTGCCTATTCTGCCAAAAGAGAGCTTGTGAGGTCAGGTACTAATATTGGATAAAAAGATCTGACTCATATTCAGCATTCCAATTCATCTTCTTTAGCATGGTTGAGGTCAGGGCTCTGTGCAGGCCATTTATGTTTCTCCAAACCATACTTGTCAAACCATCCTAATAGGTTGGACTTGATGGACTAATGTCTATTCAACCTCAAATACTATGTACCTATGTTTTATGGAGCTAGTTTTTTGATCAGTCATGCTGGAACAGAAAAAAAGGACTTTCCCTAAAACTATTGCCACAAGGTTGCAAGAACACAATTGTCTAAAATGCCCTTGAGTACTGAAGCATTAACAGTACCCTTCAATGGAAGCTCAATAATGTTGAGGGAGGCCACATAATTTTGGTTATATAGGTGTCAAAGGTCAACAAAAGCTGATCTGCAACTCTGTGTACTTCTATCACCATGTATCTCTCTTACCTAATAGTGCAGCTTGCTCCAAGTCACAGGACTGGGAGGTATAGGCTTGGCCAGGTTCCACCAGCTGATAGATATTGTTCAGTCTACATTGCTGTTGGAGATTGACATACAATTTAGACTTAGGAAATCATGGTAGAAAGAATAATTAAATCCCATTGTGAGGAAGTCTAAAGAAAGTCCTCTTGCCCCAGGTTAATTGTTTTTTGGTAGAGGTGTGGCACATTGAAGGAGGGGGACAGGTTAATTATGAATATATATAACTTTATTGGTTGGTACATGTTTATTTTCTCAGCTATTGATGGATCCATAATGGTGCCAGAAGAAGAAAAAACAATATATACTGTACGTTGAGATGTTGCTTGAATGTCAACAGTCACAAACATGTACTAGGTTCAAGTTCAGTTCATAAAAGGATCAAGTCCTAAGGTGTGGTCATTGTTATTTGGATTTTGTATGTAACTATTGAGCTGGTTTACCAACAAATGTTATTAAGGGGCACTGCAAATTACCTTATTAAAAATACTGGTGGAAGTTAAGCTTTAAAGTAAAGTTTAATTGTTATTTGTTCCTCCCCTGAAAGTCCCCCATGCTGTATTTTATGCTAATTTATTTATACTTTGCTTTTCCAAAGTTGCCATGCCGCAGGGTCTTCTTTTTTTGTGCCTCTTTACCTGGCTAGGCAGACGTTAAAGTGACACTAAACTCAGGAGATAAATCTTAAGAATACATTCAAATACCTTAACTATTAATGCAAATGTATCTTATTTGTGTATCAGTCAATCAAAGCAAATGGCAAACACACTCATCATCTCATAACCATCTCATAACTCATAACCATCTTTAAAGCAAGGTGCACATGGAGGGGCTTTAAACAATACAACAGCAAAAAGATTCCCATCACACTCACCAGCCAGCATACAAAAAAACATGTGCACCTTGCTTTATACTGATTTGGTGCAGTGACACACTGGGGGTCTCAGCTGCCATTGTGATGTGCGGGGTCGCTTGTGTGTCCCTGTGCCTTTAAGGAGGTTGGGCTGCCTCCTGGCGAACCTGCACCCAATTTTATCTTTTGCCCCATGTGCTCCAAGATGTAGACTCTCATAGGTTAGAGTTTGGACCCCACTACACAGAGGGGCCTTGACGAGACAGTGCGGCTTTCACATATTCTGCAGAAGACGTGTATCTAAACCTCTGTTTTATAACCTTAGCAGTTAGACAGGTTTTTTTGCATGCTGGCTGGTGAGTGTGCTGGAAAATGTATTGCTGTTATTTGTGTATCACTCGACTGTAGATCCTCAAATCATCTCTGTATTGGTGCTGACACTGTCCTTCCTCCTGGAGGGTGGCTACTTTTGTTCCCCATGGCCGCTGTAACTACAGCTCCAAGCTCACTCCCGGGATGGGCTACAATCTCAATACAAATTAGTAAACTAAACATGAGATGGTGGTCCATCCCGGGAGTGAGCTCGGACTACTTTACAACACGCACAAGGACCATGGAGAACAAAAGTAGCCCCCCCTCCAGAAGAAAGGGCACGGTCAGCACCAATTCAGAGATGATTTGAGGATCTACAGCTGAGTGAACACTGGGGAGCTGTGGTGATGTCCCCTCTGGGGGGTGGGCCTATAATGCTCTACACTCATAATATGGCTTCAGCCTTCCAGGCTTAGTGACTCTGGGAACCATTCAACTCAGAAGACTGAGGACATCTAGTTATGAAAGTGGAGTATGCGGTGGTCAGCCCCAGACCAGGGGTGATTATTGCAGCCAGCTCTGTTCTTTTTTACACAGGCCAGGGGCCCAATTAAGGTTAAAAACATGCTCGTTCAGCTTTAACTATCATTGTTAAACATTTTCTTACACTATTTCCATAGTCTACAGTGGTTGCAGAATTGGTACCAGAATGAAATATAACATTCTTTTCTTTTCAAATAGTCCCTTTAGGTGTTTAGTTTTCTTTCCCGCCAGCTGACTAGAGTTTCCACTATGAGCCTTGCCATCCAAGTTTTGCCAATTCTGGTACCAATGCTGCATAAAACATGAGAAACGTCAAGCCGCGGCACTTAGCTTTAAGTTATTGAATTCCTCCATCTAATTAAGCCGGTTTTCAATGGAAATAGCTCATTTGTGACCCGCTTTCTCGATTGCTTAAACCTTCCACGCAAAATTAACAATAGAAGAAAATGTCTGCCACTTTGTTTGCAGAGCAAGTGACGGCTAACCTGATGAGAATGGCATTTTTGAAGGAATGTAGACAGAATGGACTACTTAAATCTAAAGCCAAAATGTTTCTATAAGTTTTTGACACTGTCAGGTTTTTTGTAATGTCTTGTGTTCCACTTGGAAGATCTTCCTTAACGGACAACAGCATTTTATATCTAAAGGCAATTTTTTCCACTGTGGATTGTGGAAATGTTGAGCAAAATTCCCGGCAAAATAAAAATTGCTTTGTTCCCTTGTTTGTCTTGCTTGACCGTAAGATTTATTGTGAAGATTTACAGGCATGCAGAGATAAACAGACATTGGAGAACAAAACTTGACACGTTTCGCTTGAAGGGCTTAATGGCAAGCAGTTTTGCTGTTTGTTTACATGAGCAGGTCAAGTCTACACTTTCCTGGCTTTGTCTGCACATTAGAGCCACATAGATGTCCCAAGGCCGATGATGATGAAAAATGCAACTTTGCCTGCCTAGGCAAAAATCCTAGCACCGGCCCTGAGTATATGTGGCTATAATGCACAGGCATGGCCAGGGGCTTAATGGCAAGCCGTTCTGCTGTTTGTTTACTTCCAGCAGTCAAGTTTTTATTGTCCTGCCTGTGTCTGCACAGCCCCATAGACATCCAGTGGCCGGTGAGGGTTCTTAAGAGGATTACCGTTTGAGGAACTATTTCATAATACTTTTATATATTTCAGTAACTGAACACGCTTATATCAGATGGCTAAAGACCACGCTGGGTAAATGTACAGCCAAGAGACAACACCTTTAATTAACTGTTCCCCAAGTCACTTAGGCAAATCCATACACTGAGAGACAAGGCGGAACAAGGGGGGGATTTCTGACATAGACTGACTGTACTGTACAGAATAAATTAACTTTAATTTAAGAGCTTGGCAGCTGATGAGACGATATTCTATCTAGCTGATGCAGATGATTTACATGACAAAACTGTAAGTACGGCGGTGCTATGAAAATCGTAGTCTCCCCTCTGACAGCGAGGACATTAAATAAATCCGTCTGCTCTCTGTCACCGGTATTATTGCTCAGATATTTAGAGTATGTCAGAAAGCTAATCAGAATTGCCGATGACTGTCACTTTCCAAAGTTCTCTTCTTTTTTTTACAATAAAGGCTTTGTAATAGTTGACTTTTCATCAGTTAGGAGCATCATTCATGGACGTGATTTATCTTCGATAGAGTCAGCCTTCTGTTTTTTTCCAATCCTTGACTCTATAATCCAAATGCCAGTCATCACTGAGTTGTCACTTTTGGTTGGTATCTAAAGAGAACCGGTCATGTGTGGACCAATAGAGGAAGGTGCACAGATAGCAAGCAATTGAACTGCAAGTTTGAAAAGGACTTGCTAAACTATTGCAGACTTGCCAACCTTCACAATTTTGTTGCACAATTACAGCAAGTCTGCATTGCAAGTCTCCAGACCAGCGAGCTTGCAGAGCTCTTGCTAAGACCTTCAGGACTCTTGCTGTAGACTTGCCAAGCAAATTTGCTACAAATTCAAAAAGTGTCACCTAGAACTTGTGCTGCGAGTGTTCTGCAAGTCTACAACCTGCCAGGAATATGTGCAGCAAGTTAACAAGAAGTACAATTTAACCCTGCCACAAGTTTGTGGCAAGTTATCCTTGCTATCTGGGTGAATATTCAATCCTAAAGACCATCTCCAGGCAACCAAAAACTGCCCTTGCAATGAGGCTACCCAAGGGTTAAGTGCTCATTTATATATAGGGGATCAGAGTAAAGTAGTTTTAGTTAGCTGATCCCCACTCCTCTGGTGGTCACTTCTCTCCTCTTTGCTCTTGCTCGGTGGAATGTCTCTTGGCATCCGCACATACACTCGCTGTCACCGGTATTATTGCTCAGATATAGAGTTTTAGGAATGGTCATGATTGGACCTAAAGAGGAAGGTAAAAATTCAATCGTAATGACAATCTTCGGGCAACTGAAAAACTACTATTTGCAATGGGGGCTTCCCAAGGGTTGAATGCTCATTCATACCTAGAGGATCAGAGTAAAGTACTTTTACTTAGGTGATCCTCTTTCCCACGTTTGGTGACATCTCTCCCCTTTGCTCTGGCTAGTGGAATGTCCCCTTGGCATCCTCATGTCCGATCTCTGTCGTGGGTATTATTGCTCAGATATTAGACTTGTGCTCCGTCAAAACATTTATTTCGTTTCGGAATATCCATTATTTCGTATTTCGTAATTCGTATCTGAAACTCAATTCGGACTCGTACGAAATACGTATTTTCGTTAGTTTCGGCACATTTTCGTAACTTTACGAACATTCGTTATGATGAAGTTAAAAAGCAAAAATACCTTTCTTAGTATTGGAGTCGATGTGGTAGTTGTTTTTTTTTATCCAAAATACGAATTCCGTTAACGGATTCCGGATCCGAATTTCGTATTTCGGATTTTAAAAAAACTACCATCAAGGCATCAACTCCAATATTAATGTACTTTGCTTTTTAACTTCAATATAACAAATGTTCGTAACGGAATGCAAATACGTCAACGGAATTTCATATTTCCAGCCTGTGTATTGTAATGCAACTCTCAGCAGCAGCGGATCCGTATTTCGTATTTTAAAAAAAATCTTGTCATGTTGTTCAACCTCATTTACAGGGGTAATATTAGTTCCTGTTTCAAAGAAATTCGGATCCGAAATTCGTTAACGGAATTTCGTATTTCGGATATAATTCGGAAACTGCAATTCGGATTTCGGATGCTTCCGAATTTACGAATTTCAGGAAAATTCGTACGAATTTCGATTCGTAACGAAACGAATCACACATGTCTATCAGATATAGAGTATGTCAGAAATCTAATCAGAATTGCAGATGACTGTCCACCTTTTGTGTAGTGGCTATGAGGAATCCAGTGTTTCCAGAGCTGTAGTCATTCTGGCTGAAATGTATTTGGCATTTATCTGGTTAATCCAAGGTGTTCAGACATTGAGTGTGCCTGCCTAAATGGGGTGTGAATCTGCTGCTGTGTGGGACAGCCAATGGGGGAGCATTATCAGTGTGTGTGGCTCACCAGCCAATCACTGGGGGTTTCATGGCCAGTGGTGCATGCTGGGGGAATAGCCATGTGCTCAGTCTAGTTCCAGCCTGGGCCAGGGCTTGGCCTGGGGGTGGGAATGCTCAAGTGTGGGAATGTTGTCTAGGCCTCAAGCCAGGAGGAGGCCTAACATGTGGACCCTGAAACGGTCAGTGACTGATTGAGAAAGGTGAACCAGAGAAGCTGGATGGCTAGTAGAGATGCCTGATACTGGAATGGACCTCAGGAGCAAGTCTGGTGTCTCTCCTATTGAAGATCTCATGCCTATCCCTGCTCAGCTGTAGCTCTAATACCCAGTGTCAGCCTGTGCTCCTATCGATTCTGCACTGTGGAATACTGAAAGGAACTGGTGAGTCTGGAGTTCTGTTCTATTTTTGCCTTGTATGTCCTAGGCCCTATACTCCCTCTCCCAGTTAATGATGTACAGTATAGCATTGGAAGAAGATACTTAAAGTGACTTTGACCACACATCCCTTCGCTGGCCTCGGATCTGCCCCTGAGAACAGAATGTCAGACCTCTTCGCCCTTTGGGGGCCTATGCTATACCTCTGGAGTTCAGAGGGGTGCTACAGGTACTATTAATGCTACAGCATACAAAGACATTTAGACAACTGTGAACTTCCAACCTTGTGGTAAGTTTGGTGAAGGCCCTATTCTGCTCCAGCATAACTGTCCCCTGTGCACAAAGCCAGTGGCATCCTGAGGCTGGGTGTCACCCGGAGCAGATCTTGGTGATGGACGCCTGCAGAGAGAGGAGGGGACGTTCACCCGGCGGGATAAGTTATGCCGCCGGGTCCCCTCCACTCTACTGCACTGTCAGGCTCTCGGTCCATGACCAAGTGCTCGACTTTTCAGAGGGGGTGACACCAAAAGGAATGTCAGTCATTTTGGTGTCACCCCTCCAATGGTGTCACCCAAGTGTGGGCCGCACGCTTAGCACCCACCTTGTGACTCCACTGCACAAAGCCAGCTTCATAAAAACATGCTTTGATGAGTCTGGTGTGCAGGAACTCTAGTGTCTTGCGCCTCAACCTTACTTAACACCTTTGGGGTGAATTTGAAATTCCCATTGCGAGCCAGGCCTTCTCATCCATCATCCATACCTGACCTACTAATGATCTTTTTGGCTCAGTGGGCACAAATTTCCACAGATACAATTAAACATTTTGTGGAAACCCTGCCCAGAAGTTTAAAGAGGGAAAAAGTGGCCAAAGTCATATCAATGCCCACGGTTTTGAAAAGGGAGGTCCAACAAGCTCATATAGGTGTATTGTTCAGGGGACCTTAAACTTTGAGAATAGAGTGTACTTTATAAAACATCAACTGGTTTGAAACACTGCAGAATATTCCTCATTAGCGAGGTGCAATAATGGTGAACTCATTGGTCCAACAAGGGAAGGAGGGATTCCATTGTTCTCCTAGCAACCCTAATGCTCATGGTTTTTCACCAGCAACATGATCGCTCAACTGACATGACCTTAAGGCCAACCCCAAAGCAAATCAGAACAATCTGCAAATTTGGGAAGAAAGTATATTCAACATTAGGACCTGTATGTGGCCATTCCCCTTGTTGAACAGATCTGAACCTGGGAGAAAAGAAACCTGCCTTCCTAGGATGCAACAACATATTGCTTGTTCTCCCATTGCAAAGAAAGCAGGTACAAATGTTGTAAATCTGGCAATTTCAGCTGCTCTTCTTTATAAAACGCCATACTTATTTTTCCATCGGGTTGAAGTCTTTTAATAACTTTGAGAATTTCTTCTTTGACAATTAGGGCGAAATCAGTTATGTTGCTGGTGAATTCTCCCGAGAGCACCTCAGTAATTAATGAGTAAATTCAGAAAGTAGTTTAACACTGATCTGCCTTATAATAAGCCGATACAGTTACATTGTTATTCTTTAGGCAATGAGCAATTTAATTGCGTCCTATCCAGTGGAGAATTAAAAGTCTTTAAGCAACCTGCTGGAATGATAAAGAACAAAAAAAACAGGTCGTGGGTGAAAAAAATAAAATAAAATAAGGCATGTCTTTGTGCTTCAGCAATCAAAGCGCCCGAAGCAGATGCTTGGCGGATGTTTGCTTTTGAGGACTCATCAAACACAGAGCATTTTGTAAAGCTGGAATGGGGAAATATCTATTGTAATTACATTTTGCTAGAAAATTAATAATGTTGGAAGGTGGGGTGTCGTATTTTGCTTAATATTTGAAGGATAGAATACAATGTAAAACAAATACGCACTAATCTTCCCTTCTAGCTAGCAGAGAGAATGCAGTAACCCATCACCAACATAAATAGAGGTCTCAGTGGCACGTATTTGTAGATATAAACTATATTGCCAAAAGTATTGGGACGCCGGCCTTTACACGCACATGAACTTTAATGGCATCTCAGTCTTAGTCCGTAGGGTTCAGTATTGGGTTGGCTCCGCCCTTTGCAGCTTAACAGCTTCAACGCTTCTGGGAAGGCGTCCACAAGGTTCAGGAGTGTGTCTATGGGAATGTTGGACCATTTGTGAGGTCAGGTACTGTTGTTGGGGGAGAATGCCGGGCTAGCATTCTCCGCTCTAATTTATCCCAAAGGTGTTCTATCGGGTTGAGGTCAGGACTCTGTGCGGCCAGTCAAGTTCCTCCACCCCAAACTAGATCATCCATGTCTTTATGGACCTTGCTTTGTGCACTGGTGTGCAGTCATGTTGGAACAGGAAGGGGCCATCCCCAAACTGTTCCCACAAAGTTGGGAGCATGAAATTGTCCAAAATGTCTTGACCACTTTTATCCCCGCTCTATCATTTTTACCACTTCATGGCTGTAGGAGTATCAACAATGGGACAGATACAGCAATCAGTAAATTGAGATCATTCTTAGTTGTAGGTTATCTTATTCCTTCCTTCAGGCACAATGACATACATGAGAGCCACTGAAGACCCATCTTTGTGTGTGTACCAAATGGAATAGTCCCACTAATTAGAGAAAGACCACAAATTAAAAAGGTCATGTTCACATGGCTCACATGTCCACCCATTTTCTCTGAGTTGTCACTTTTGGTTTGCATCTTAAAGAGAACTGGTCATGATTGGACCAATAAAGGAATGTGAACATTCAATCCTAAAGTCCATCTCCAGGCAACCAAAAACTACTCTTGCAGTGGGGGTACCCAAGGGCTGGTTTATGCCTAGGGCACCAGAGTAAAGTATGTTTGTTTAGCTGATCCCTGCTTCCCCAGGGTCACCTCTCTCCCCTCTGCTCTGGCTGGTGGAATATCCATGGGCATCTTCATGTCTAATGCAGGTCTAAGGAACCTGCATCAGATGTGATGACATCAGTGGTCCTCTGCATGGACCAGTCTAGAGGGAGCCAGGGAGAGTGGAGATCAGGTAAGTACATTTCCTTCACTCCAGTCCTCTGGAGTCACCTGAACAATATTTTGAGGTCAGAATACAATATTAACAAAGTACATACTATTCTGCCCTTTTCCAGTCTACTAAACCCATCGCCAATGAAAATATAGGTCTTATGTGGTCCTACCATAATATGTAGAAGTATAAAACAGTGGGACAGATACTGCAATCAGTAAATTGGGAACTTTCTTACCTGTAGGTTATCTTAGTCCTTCCATCTGGCACACCGACATGTGTGCGAGCCAAACACACAATGAGCCCAATAAGACCCCTCATCCTGTGTGTACCAAATGAAGCCAAATGAAGGTAGAATATGACCACAAGATAAAAAAAAAGTCAACTCAACATGGGTCATATATCCACCCATGACCTCAGCCTTGCCCATTATCTTTTGGTAAACTACCCAACCATAATCTTCTTATCCTTAGCATAGGAACTAATTGAATTATAATTCAAGAACAATGGGTGCTAAAAGTCTCTTTGAGACTACAGAACTGCATGGCATAAAGGGACCTTCATGAGGTGTATGCGTAGGTGTAAAATACTGCGCCCTTTATCTGCAACAGAAACAAGACTACAATAGAAATCTGACGGGGCCTTCCCCTACCCTACACATTTTTTACACATGCTCCCCTTACTTTCTGTATACAAGGAAAACAGTTTTATCTGGGCTTTAATTCCTGCATCAATTCCCCAACGTCTGCAGACACCATACCAGTGGTTCCTAATTTTTGTATGGACATGTACACAGCATATCTACAAACATCTTAAATATGATAGAGGCTAATTATATCAATCCCTGGAGCAACTAATATAAATTCTTAATGTGGAGCTCGGGTCATGTGGCCTATGATTTGCTGCACTGTGGGGGACATGAGATGACACTAATGAAGTTGAGATTCTGACTTCCAACAGCGTTCGCCAGGGATCTCCGTTCAAAGCTCAGGGGGATATTCTTTGAATTCATAGATCGTCAGATCTTTAAGTAAACATTTATTTTCTCCTCCCGGTCATAATGATAACAGGTTTCATAGCAGCATCACAAAGTAAAACAAGCAATAGAAATTAGCTGGTCATGTCGAAGGGGGATGGAGAATAAGATGCTGGACCACAAATGTTCTCTAACTGAGTAGGAGCAATATCTGGGCCTGATGGCTCAGTTCTGGCCACACAAAATGGGGGACCCTCCAAATCAGGGGGGGTAGGGGGCACCCAGGATGAAAGATCCATGTGAATGAAGACTGAAAAGAGCACCATGCAATCATATCAAGAGTCCAAATTACCTTTATTGGCTTCTTAAATGATGACAAGAAGATATGCACAGCCAACAGAACTTGTACAAATGCTGAGCTGGTGGTAAAGATCTTTTCATGCCAAGGATCATAAAAAGAATCATAGCAAGCATCATATGAAGGATTATACCAAGGATTATACCAAGGATCATACCAAGGATTATACCAAGGATCATACCATAGATCATACAAGTATTTCCACTCCTGCCTGAGAAAACAATATTGTGTGGGAGTTGTGAGTTTAGAGTCCGTCCATTCTGTTGTCCATTGCTTAAAGTGACACTAAGCCCTCAGATTTTATAACATAAAACAATACTGTAATGTGCGCCTTACTGTAATCCATGGTAGTTTACCTTCTCTTTGCTGCTCTTCCTTTTAAATCATTATCTCTTCTCATGCTTGGGGAGAACTTACCTTTGCAGCTGAGTGCCTCTTCCTGTAGTGCTGGCTCAGGTTGTGAACCTACACACAGACACCATGTATCCATTCCAGAGACAAGGCAGTCTGCTGCAAAACAGAAGTTCTGCCCAGCATGAGAACAGATACAGATTTAAAAGGAAGAGCAGCAAAGAGAAGGGAAACAACCATGGATTACAGTAAGGCACACATTACAGTATTGGTTTATGTTAAAAAATCTGAGGGTTTAATGTCGCTTTAAGCCACGATGAAGGGAGGATTTCTGACCCCTGAAACAGGTAGGCTTTGCACATCTTCTTGTCCTTTGTAAAGCCAATAAAGGACCTGTGAGATGATTGCCTGGCACCTTTTTAAGTCTTCATTTAAAATTAAGGTCAAGGGCAGGTCGGAAGGAGACTGCAGTTTAAATGAAACTTCCAATAATACCCGAATCATCTTGGACATGTTTCAATGTGATGTCAAACTGATGCCATCGACACAAACCCAAAGCCCATTGACATTGGCCCTTAAGGATGAGTATTAGAAGAACAAAAATAAAGGAAATAGAAAAGCATCACGGCCATATCCTAAGTCAAAATGCAAGTTTTGTTGGGTTACAAAAGTAACTCAACCTAACTATATGAGTAGTCCCAGTGTTACAATAAACAAACAGTCTCCACCTCCTGCAGGAGATGGCTGGATTTTGATTTCAAGCTTTGTATGGATCTTTGTGAAAAACCAGCATCATATCAGGTGCAGGACTTGTCAGCAGCTGGGTTGGCAGCAAAAAGTCCTTACATTGGACTAAAATTGTTTCTGGATTAATCATGTGTGGTGTGGTGCTCCAATCTTAGGTCCATTGATTTGCACTACCAACCAAGGAAACTGTGCAAATCTGTTGGCATGTAGAAGCTGCCAGTCCAATATCCAGACAACATGTACAACCACTGGAACACTAAGGGGTAGCAACATCAATAGGACAACCCCAGGGTCCAAGTGCTGCCTACCCGTTTTCTCTCACATAGCATAGCCAAGTGGACGACACTGCCTGTAGTTTTGGTGTTATTCTCAACCCTCAGCCTTCTGATGGGACAGTAAAAGAGCAGCAGAAGAATAATTATGTCATCCCTCTGCTTGCTCTGATTTCTTCTCCTATCAGCATATTTCTCTCCAGTAGAGGTTGCATGCAGCTCACCTGATTGGCTCACACTCCTGTCTCTCCCTCTCCCAGTCTCTGTTGCTGCAAAAAGGGGGCTGTAAGTCACCAATTCAAATCCAGGTACTTATACTCTGCATGTATTGAATGTATTAAAAATCTGATGAATGACTGAACACACAGTTGCATTTGTTTATGTTTTTAACATCTGGCTGGAGTCACAGAGAGCCGGATCTTTACTTCTCTACACTAAATCGCACTTGTTACTAACAGAACAGGTATGGCTAAAGCTGGTGCAGATGGAGAACGGCAGGGGGTAAATGGTGATTCCATTATCTGTTCCTCATTTAGCGGTGTTGCTGATACAAATAAATATGTTTCAAAGAATCAAAACCGTTAAATTAACAGTTCCACAAAGTATTACTACTTACAAAGTCGGTAACACAAAAGACTGAATCATTACCAAATGAACAAATGACTTAAAGTAGACCTGCACTCTAACTAGACGACATTCAGCTTGGTAAAGTACCGTGCCCCATAGGCAATGGACTTATTTTTTAACACATCAAATGCTGTGTTCAACTTTGTATCCCTTTCAAGATTTGTGTGCTGGTGATCTCTTCCAGCTTTTTTTCAGCTACTTCCTGTCTGCATGCACTCTCCCCAGTATTGGCTGCACTTGACGAGTGACAGTGGTAGACCATGCCTGAGCAATGTCAGCTGCATTTTAACAACAATCTTCCCGTAAGATTATAAGTGCATTTAACATACACCAATCTGCCATACACATGACCACCCACCTAATATTGAGAAGGTCCCTCTTTTTGCCACCAAAACAGCCCTAAACGAAGTGAGGCATGGACTCCACTAGACCTCTGAAGCCATGTTGTGGTATCTGGCACCAAGCCATCAGTAGCAGATGCTTTAAGTTGTGAGGTGCGGCCTCCATGGATCAGACTTGTTTTTCCAGAACATCCCACAGATGATGGATTGGATTGAGATCTGGAGAATTTAGAGGCCAAGTCATCACCTCAAACTCATTGTTGTGTTCCTCAAACCATTTTTGAACGATTTTTGCAGTGTGTCAGGGCGCATTATCCTGCTAAAAGAGGCCACTGTCATCAGGGAATACCATTTCCATGAAGGGCTGTATTTGGTCAGTACCAATGTTTAGGTAGGTGGTACATGTCACATCCACATGAATGGCAGGACACAAGGTTTCCCAGCAGAACATTGCCCAAAGCATCACGCTGCCTCTGCCGGCTTGTCTTCTTCCCATAGTGAAATTACTTTCCCGGTTTCTATGGGTTCCAGCAGAGTCCAGTCAATGAAGCAGAAAATGAATCTGGGATGGGCTCTCTCAAAGCAAGGCTCTCGGCAGATGTTCTTTTTTTATGGTAAACGAGAGCTGTCGCTGCCTTCTGAAGCAGCTTTATGTGGGCCCTTTAGGGGGTGACACTGAGCTTGACCCCCACCCAATCAGAAAGGACCAGGGGGATGAAACAGGAGGGCTGAAGCACTTTATGATCTCTCACTTGCCCCCCGGATAATGTCAGTTTCAAAGAAGTAGCCATATTTATATGCACCCACATTCTGCCAACTGATAAACCATAGATCATTGTGTGTCATGAAATTAGCTTTGTATAGATTCCAGACTTGACATACCTGTGGTGTGTGCCTCCCTCAGAAGGGTGTGTATTTGGCCCTCTGTACTTCCTAAATCAGTAGTGCATGGTATGTCTAACTACCTAAAAAGGACCTGTCACTGTACAGGTAATAAAGTCCGGGTCTACTCTGTCTCAGTCCTCCCAATTCGCCTTTTGATGCCTCATCAATTAATTCATTCATTTTTTAGCTTTTTTTAATGCAAACATTTTTCAATTGTCTTTAGGCTGGTCATATGGCAAACAGGGTCTGCTTCCTCTTTACCTTCTTTTTAGGGCACCATTGATGCACAGTGTAATGCCATCAATACATTTCTTTGTATCATCTACTGTGAGTGCAGGCCATGGTGGCAATCCCAAGTGGGAAGGCCTATGACTTCCGGCAGAAGAATTGGGTTGGATAACATTGGGTGGGTTGAATAACATTTAAGGCTGCTTTCCTGTGCATAACTTTTACACAATATTCTTACAGTGGGCAATAGAACTCTGTGGATTCATCACGGTGGATTTTTGTCATATATATGGGCGACCAGGAAAGGTGGGAAATCGGCAGTTCCTGGGCACTGGCGTAAGCTGTGCTCCCTTTTATAGTCAGGTTGAAAAAAAGACCCACGCCCATCGAGTTCAACCAATAGGACTTCGCTGATTGTGCATTCAACCCAGAAGACTAGTGACATCCTGTGGTGGAATGGAGGTATTGCACAGGACAGCGCTAGAGAGGAGATGCTTTTTTTTTAAAATGATGGCTGGATTAGTAAATAAATAAATAAAATAATAATAATAATAATACCTTCCCCAAACGTTTCCCTTGAGATTGTTAACACAATCATCCATCCCTCCCCCCATGCCAAGGTGCTAGGTGTCATCCTGGACTCCCCTCACATCCAATCACTATCCAAATCCTGCCATCTTCACCTTTGTAACATCCCCGAAAATACGCCCCTTCCTCGCAAATGGACTTATCCATTCACTTGTTATATCTCGTCTTGACTATTGCAACTCCCTCCTCATTGGCCTTCCACTACACAGGCTCCTCCCCCTTCAGTCTCTCATGAATGCAGCTGCTAGACTCATTCACCTAACCAACCGCTCAGTGTCTGCATCCCCCCTCTGCCAATCCCTGCACTGGCTTCCATCCCCCGCCCTCTGCCGATCCCTGCACTGGCTTCCAATAGCCCAAAGGATAAAATTCAACAACCACTTACAAAGCCATCCACAACTCTGTCCCCGGCTATATGTCCAACCTTTTCTCAAAGTATCACCCTAACCGTCCCCTCCGCTATTCAAAATACCTCCTGCTTTCCAGCTCCCTTGTCAACTCCTCCCATGCTTGCCTCCAGGACTTCACTGCTCTGGAACTTTTTACCCCAACCTCTCCGTCTATCTCCCACTCTGACTGCCTTTAGGCGATCCCTTAAGACTCATCTCTTCAGGGAAGCCTATCCCACCTCAACCTAACCGCTCAACCATCACTTTCTCAAACAATTCATCCCCACACAGCTACCTCCTCATGTATCACTGGCCCCTCCCTTTTAGATTGGAAGCCCTCAGGGGCAGGGCCCTCCTTACCATCTTGTCTTGAATTGTATTGTGATTGTAATGTCTTCCTTATATTGTAAAGCGCTGTGCAAACTGTTGGCGCTATATAAATCATCAATAATAATAATAATAATATAGTAGTAATAATAAAAATAATGTGGAGTTGGGCTTCAAGGCATTCTCCAGTTCTGCTACTGCTAATAATGGTAAACTTTACAGTGGACCCTTCCTTTCAGACTTTTCTTCTCAACTTGTATATAATATATACTGGTGATAGAATAATTTAAATAAATAAAACAAATCCTGCATTTTTATAGCTTACAGCGCCACGAAACCTCCAACAAAGCCATATACATTTCCTACCACTTTGCAAAATAGATAAATAAATAAATGATAAATGGAAAAACGTAGGTTAACTCGCAACCTATATCATTGCGCCCTCCATCCAAATATGTTATTTAGACATAATTAAACGTCTGAACACGATATTCCTAGAAGAGCCTTAATTGAAAGCGAGAAGAACACAACAACAGGCATGTCTATCAGATGTACAGCTCATCTGTGCCTGCAATCAAGCATAAACAGGTACAAAAGGGCAATTAAAGTTATTACCCTCTGCCCGTAGGAAGCATCTGCCGGCTGACAAGATGGCAGTGTCAGGCGGGGGCTGTCAGTCACACAAGAAGCTGTGCGTGATGCTGGAGAACAGCGGCGAGGTCCCCGGTGCAGCTACCGAGAAAACCGCCGCTGCGCTTAAGGGAGAACTCCGGCAAAGCGCAAAAAAAATTAAATTAATATGTAAATTGGAAAGTTAGTTACTCGTGTCTGCTTTTGGCTGCTCTGCTTGGAAGAGAAAAATAGGGTTCTGTAATATTTTAGGTCCAATAAGCATCGGGGAACCTTCTGCTGCCGCATGTCCCAGACAACAATGTATCCTTCCCGTGCAGTTTGATACAACATGGATCAGAAAAATACACACCAGAGGGCTCAGCAGACTCCCAATGATATTCTCCACCAACAATCGTTTGCAGGCTGCCGTCATCCAAAGGCCACTGGGGAGTATTCCTCACAAAACATGCAAAACAAACAGACAGACAGCACCTTGTCCTTGTGCAATACCGTTTATTAATCAATGAACATACAGGCTCACATAAATACTACGCACATGGTAATCACTGTATGGATGGTACAAGGCAGACCCCACACAAAGCTGCCTTGCTAGCTGATGCATTTCGGGGAATATACCCCCTTCCTCAGAGCCCTGAGGAGGTACCGAGCAGAAAAGCCGATGCATTCGGCTATTCACTTACTGCAGTTCGGCCTCTACGGGAATAGGGGCGGACGGCAGTGAGTGAGCTGCCGGAACTTCGGTTCAGCAGAACCAGATGTTGGATCGGCTGAGTCGAACTCCTTCTGCACTTCGGCTCAGCCGAACATACAGAGCATGTTCAGTTGACCGAAGGCAGTCAATGTACGGCTGATTGTAGCCGATGTACGGCTGAGATCAGCCGTACAAGGCTGAAGTAAATGGCTCACTTCACTTCGGCTCGGTTATTCACTTGGCTGCCCTCGGCAGCTAAGTGAATAACCCCCTTGGTTTTAGATACATTTACATTTTTGTTGTTGTTGAATAACTAGGATGGTGCATGGAGTGCTCCTTTAATCATGTCCCACCTTCAATGTCCCACAATCATAAAAAAAAAACAATTATCAATACTTGTACTCATAGAATCATCAGGAAACCAAATAGTTAAAAGCTGGAGGTCATTTAAAGTATAATATTCATCTAATTAAAATGTATGCTCTTGCTCTATCCTACACTCTCTTACTCACATTTTCAATCTCTCACTCTCCACTGGAATCTTTCGTACCCCTCTCAAACATGCACTGGTCACCCCAATACCCAAAAAACCTTCACTGGACCCTACCAACCTCAATAATTTCAGACCTATCTCCTTACTCCTATTCACCTCTAAACTACTAGAATGCCTTATCTACAACTGCCTGAGTTGCCACCTCGCTGATAACAACCTTTTGGACCCCTTTCAGTCCGGCTTTCGCCCCAAACACTCCACTGAAACCGCCCTCCTAAAACTCACCAATGACCTAATAACCGCTAAAAACAATGGCCACTACCCTGTTTCCCCCAAAATAAGACCTACCCCGAAAATAAGACCTAGCACTATTTTTTAAGATTCCTGAAAATAAGACCTACCCCGAAAATAAGACCTAGTTTGGTGGCAGCAGGTGAGGGGGAACTTGAAGAGCAGGAGAGATGGTATCAGTCTGCAGGGACATACTGTATTAAGGGGATAACAGGGGACTCCCTCCGGCCAGTGCAGTGACAGGGAGCACTCCTGTACTATACTTCACTAACTGCTGTCCCCCTGAAGGCACCGCTTCATGTAATGGTACTGTACTGTGTACCAGTAAATGGTACCGTACTTTACTGCCCTGTCCACTGTCTGATGTCCCCACTGCTGCACCGCTGGTATCGCTGTCCCTGATGGCAAAGCATGCCAGCGCTGTAGAAAGCAAGGCTGCGGCAGCGGAGGGAGCAGAGCCGCATTAGCCGATACTTCCTCTATAGCGCCAGTTACTGTGACAGGCGGAGTGATACCAGATAGACATGTGCGATTCGTTTCGTTCCGAATCGAAATTCGGACGAATTTTCGGAAATTCGGACATTCGGATGTATCCGAATTACAGACATAACGAATGCAAACGAATCCAAATTTCCATTTCCGAAATTCGGTAGCGGTAGTTTGAACGTTCGTTTCCTTTTCAGTTCTTATTCGTTTCGTTCGTTGGAGCAAAGTGACATTAGAGAAGGAGAAAAATATTTTTTCCCCTCAAATGTCACGAACGAAATGAATAAGAACAGAAAACGAAACGTTCGACCTACTACTACCGAATTTCGTCCGAATTCCGAATCCGAATTGACTTTCACACCCGAATCCCGAAAAACTAAATAACACAAATCCGAATTTAAAACGAAACGAAACTAAACAATTTTTTGGGCAGTGCACATGTCTAATACCAGATAACTTTGGATTGTTGTACATTTTGTTGCACAGTAAAAAAAAAAAGAGACATGCCCTGAAAATATGACCTAGTGTGTTTTTTGGGGGCAGAAAAAAATATAAGACAGTGTCTTATTTTTGGGGAAACACGGTATTCCCTACTCTTGCTATTAGACCTCTCTGCTGCTTTTGACACTGTTGACCACCCGCTGCTCCTCAAAAAACTCTTTACCCCAACCTGTCCATCTATCTCCCACCTTGACTGTCTTTAGGCGTTCCCTAAAGACTCATCTCTTCAGGGAAGCCTATCCCACCTCAACCTGATCACTCAACCTTCACATTCTCAAATAATTCATCCCCACACAGCTACCTCCTCATGTATCATTTCCCCCTCTTTTAGATTGTAAGCCTTCAGGGGCGGGGCCTCCTTACCATCTTGTCTTGAATGGTATTGTAATTGTAATGTCTTCCTTACATTGTAAAGCGCTGCGCAAACTGTTTGGCGCTATATAAATACTATGTAATAATAATAACAATAATTATGGAAGCATCTCCTTTTTTTTTTCTTCATATGAAAATTGAAGAACCAATAATTACCACACGTGCTATTATTAGGCCGGCTCGTTCTCCTGACCACGCACGTAATTTACTTTTATTTATTTTTATTTCGGTGTACGATATTTCACTAGCGAAGTGAATGTATTCGACGGACAAGTCAATTATTTGGAGTGCTCCGCTGCGATGGATGGAGTCATTACGAATTAACGATTTATCAACGCCAACCTATTGGTGCAATTTATCAACGCCAACATAACTAATACTGAGCCTATAAATAAACATATAAACAAAGATGTAGCATATTTAATAAACGAATGGCAGTCATTAGCGAGTAATGACGCCGCGATCGCTTGTAGCCATAATTCACCGCCTTAAGCGAGGCTGCAGAGTAACGGGAATGTTTCCTCCGGACGTTAGGCAATGGGATTATTTTCCTGTTTTGATTCAGAGGTTTTGTAAAAAGAAATGACATTGAAATCAAACATTTCAAGTTATTTTCAAGCCGTTATAATTGCCAACGTTTATATGCAAAGGATTTCATTTTTCTATTCAGCCACTTCCTTGTTCTGTCATTGTTTGTCATGCTCTAAAGTTGCTTTGTTTTGAAGACTGAGGGGGTTATTCACAAAGATAGCCGAAGGATCAGCCATAGCTCTGGCTGATCCTTTGGCTATCTTTAGCCGCCCGGGCCCTTCGGTTCAGTCAAACCGCAGAGCTGCTGTACGGGCTATTCAGTATAGCCCGTACAGCTCCCGAAGTTGGCCGAGCGGCTCAGCCGAGCCGAAGGCATATGCTTCGGCTTGACTGAGCCGGGGTGAAACCCGAAGCAGGCCAAACAACTGACAGCTGGGCGGAGCCAGCCATGATCTCACGGCTGGCTCCCGCCAGTTGCAATG
>NW_017306737.1:415028-415248 GCF_000935625.1 Nanorana parkeri
CTAGCAGGTCTCGGCCAACAGAAAACAGTTGGGTGGAGCTAGCTGTCACTGCTAGCTCCGCCCAATTCTGTATTTTTTAAATATTTTTTTCTTCTTTTAATAATCTTTATTCTGTTTTTCAATCATCTTTGATTTTTTTTATTTTTTTTTTTAAATCGTTATTTATTTTTTTTAGCATTTATCATTTATTTACTTTTGTAAACATTTTTTTCTACTTTTT
>NW_017306737.1:415472-416045 GCF_000935625.1 Nanorana parkeri
TTTTTTTTTTTTTTTACCTCAAACGGAGGTAACTACTATCTGAGGTATTACATGCCATTTAATCTTTTCTCCTCTCTCTTCTGCTTCTACTTTGTCTCGTTTCTTCCTCTATTTCACTTTCTACTTCCCCTCTTTTACTTTTAAAAGAGAACTATGAGGGGAGTGATTTCCACTCACCTCATAGTTCTAGCCGACCTGTGACAATGAGACTGTCACAGGTCGGCTCAGTAGATCGGGAGGTACCTTTCCACCTCCATCCTCCCTCCCCCCCTTCCCCCTCTTACCTAGACATGAGGTTCAATGGGACCTGGTCACCTCTACAACTAGATCTACATCTGCAGCTGAGTCCCTGGGGGTTAGCCCCCCCATGTTGTACTGGTTGTACTCGTAACAAATACTCTGTACTTGTTGTACGTAACATTTAAAATCAATAAAAACTTTATTATTTAAAAAGAAATGTTTATAGGCGTTCAAATTTTCAAAAATAATTTAAAATAGAATAAACCAAAATTTGTTCCAATTTTCCTTTAAGAACCAAAGCCATAAATACATTTATTAGGAACAAAAGATGAA
>NW_017306737.1:416071-416624 GCF_000935625.1 Nanorana parkeri
G
The DNA here is from genome assembly GCF_000935625.1 of Nanorana parkeri. Classification (NCBI taxonomy): domain Eukaryota; kingdom Metazoa; phylum Chordata; class Amphibia; order Anura; family Dicroglossidae; genus Nanorana; species Nanorana parkeri. Next base: position 416,073 of record NW_017306737.1, read on the forward strand.
GGCAGCCGCCTCTATCATTAAATCACAACATTGCACCTGAATGCGGCGAGCCCGGCGCCGTTTGTCAAAAATGACAACCCCGACATCGAACATTACTTATCTGCAGAAATTCGCTGTACAGATAATCATCTCCCCGCTCGTATTTTTTTTTTTTCAGGAAATTTTCTCCTTATTTATTTTTGCATCTGTTTTGCGGACTAAATGAGTATGAAGCAGGAATGGAACTTTCCGGAAAACGGCTGTGGCGATAAATCTCCCCCTTTTTTTTTTTTTACTCCTTTATGCAAATCCTCGTTAAATTCAGCCGCAATTTATTTTCCCCCCTCAAACTTGTATTTCACTGAAATAATCTCTATTCTGCTATTTATTTGGAGGCGCAGAAAGGCGCACTGTTCTGATTTAAAGTCGGGACGGTAAATAATATCGCCCTGCGGAAACAGCTCGCCTGTCTAAAAAATGCAAGCGTTGGTGTTCAGAACTTTCTCATATTAGCTTTATGGTTTGCTTTTTTTTTTTTTTAAGTATTTTTAAAGCTAAACTCAAAAAGTTACC
>NW_017306737.1:416648-442499 GCF_000935625.1 Nanorana parkeri
GCTAAACTCAGATAGTTACCCTTGTGCAGTAGGGGCCCAATTCTCCTCCCACTCCCCCCATGCTGTAAGGGTTAGGGCCCGTTTACACCAGATGCAGTGCGAACCGGCCCGATTCTGGCCAGAACGCACTGCCTCGCGTTGCGGCTGGCTCACTTTTTTTGTGGGGCAGGAGGGGATGTGCCTTGCGATCCCGTGCGGCCGATCACATTGCTGCCGGAGGGCGTGGCTACGGTGCCATTCACTTCAATGCACCGCCACACCCCCTCCTGCCCCACAAAAAAGTGAGCCAGCCACAATGCGAGGCAGTGCGTTCTGGCCAGAATCGGGCTGAACACATTGCATCCAGTGCGAACACGCCCTGAATTGTTCCTTTTTGTCTATTGTACCATTAAAGAGCACTTTTACTTTACTTATGCCTCGCTCTCCTGGCAGCCGCCACTTTTCTCTCCAATGCTATGGGTTGTAGGTGGGCCCTTGGTGCCCTCAGTTACGATGGGGGACTGCAGGTCCTGCATTGTACATGATGACGTCAGAGTGCCTGTGACTGATTGAGTGATTTGAGAAACAAATAAGAACCGCACTATATACGAACGGCAGGCTTCTCACTGCTGTTCGGGCTATTCTTAAAGATCCCGAACAGCAGTGAGTGAATAGCCGAATGCCGCTGAGCGGCATTAGGACTCCAAAACCTTTGTTGTGATGCTCCTTCCTCTACTACATCTCCAAAACATCCCCCAAGGAGCCCATTTGAGGCCCTTTTATGTTTGAGAGCTGAAGATTACTATCCACACTGCAAAATAAAATTACATTTGGATGGAGCACCTCCCAAGTCCTGTTTTGCCTCTGCTATAACTCATACATGTAAGGTGATCACCACGGCAGATCATAGATTTAGCATGGGTCATACTGAAGCTGTGCTTTTACTACCATGTTGCCTCTATATAGCGAGCAATAAGCAGTTTCTGGTGCTGAATGAGTCATTTTTTTTTTGTTTCATGCGCCAAAAATATTATTACCCAGCACAGAGATTTAACATGTCATCATTTGTACATTTATTACCCCGAAGCTTGTCTTTACAGATTCCTTTTACTTTACCATAAAGCATACCAGAACTGACCTTGGGGCAGGTGAAATGTTCACATCTGCTAAGAAACATGAAGTTTAATGGAGTTGCAAAAAAAAAAAAAAGGAAAAAAGACTGAAAACAGAATAATATCACAAAGACGGGATTTCACATATCCGCATTTGTTTTATCTCTCGCGGTGGAAAGAAAAAAAAAATGATGTTCAAAGAACATAATGTGTTTAATGGCTTGACGGAGAATGTCTGAACATTTCTGAAAATTTAAATTGTAGGGCAAGAACGCAGCCTCTGTTCTGGAGGAACTCAGACTTTGCTCAGAACAAACTGTTCGCAGGAAATATTTTTATGCATCCAGCCGTCATGGCCGATATTAGGCAATACGCTGAAATTTTTTTTTTGAAAGCAGGTCGTTCGGCTCCCAATTTTGTATGAGGGGGGAGTAGCAGTCTCCGTTCAGATCTATTTTGAACTGATGGTGTTCAGCAGGAGGTGTCAATCTAGCCCGTGATAATTTATTTATAACTAGAGCTCAGAGTCAGCCCCTGACTCAGAGGTGTAACTAGGAACCTCAGGGCCCCAGTGCAAGAAACCTTGAAGGGCCATTATTTTCGTACACAGGCGCACCTGGCATGTGTTTACATATATGTTCATGCTCGCTGGGCGGGGGGCTTTTATTTTTTTTTATTTTTACATTCATTTTATTTTTTTTATTTTTAAATTTTTAACTCAACTTAATTGCTATCACATAATGGGGCTTACAAACCCTCTATGCGATAGCACATTGGAGGTGACAGGTTCTCTTTAAGATACAGTCCGTGTACCCATCGCACTCAGAAACGCTGCTCCATGAGATAAGAAGTGGGTGCAGCTGTGCAGTACCGAATCAGGTGTCAACGGTTGGCTTCCGTCAAAGTATAAGTAAAGGATGGACACCGGCACTCCAAAGCAAACCCAGTACGTCTATTTATTCACGTACTTGTTGCAAATGCAAAACACAAGATACAGATACTTTCCATCTTGTGTTTTGCATTTGCAACATAGAGGGTCCATGGTCCCATCGCACTCCTGACCGCGTAAATCCCTTCAAGAATTGGGTGCTGCAGTAATCAACGGGTGGCAGCCGTAACAATCGTGAGCTAAAGCAGAGACACCGGCACTCCAAATTTGCAAAATACGTCTATTTATTGACGTGCATCATGGTAATAAACAACGAACGTTTCGGGGTCACAAAGGATCCCCTTCATCAAGTAAAACATACAGTTTACCTGATGAAGGGGATCCTTTGTGACCCCGAAACGTTTGTTGTTTTTTACCACGATGCATGTCAATAAATAGACGTATTTGAAAATTTGGAGTACCGGTGTCTCTGCTTTAGCTTGCATTTGCAACAAGTACGTGAATAAATAGATGTACTGGATTTGCTTCTGGAGTGCCGGTGTCCATCCTTTACAGGTTCTCTTTAAGGTGACATTAGGGGTCAAGTTATACCCCTAGTGTCACCTTTACACTCCTAAGATGCTATTGGAGCACAGATTGGGCTCCAATAGCTTCTTACCTGGCTTCTTCAGCCAGAAAATGACAGCTGAGGGACTGGAAGTGATGCAATCAGTGTCGCTTCCAGCCCCATTCAGCATGGAGGAGAGCGGGGAATAAATGTTCTCAGGTGTTTTTCCCCAATTCCCACTGAAATCCGTGATGCCAGCTGTCATATTTTGTTTTGCTTCTTTCTGTGAAATAATGAGGTTAATGGGGGGGCGTCCATAGTTAATAACCTCTGAGTGATCACAAGTCATTGCACCCTAGGTGCCCAGGCACATTTTTTAAAGGACATTGTGAGAACAATTGTGAGAAGCTCCCAGTGTGCAGTGATATCAGAGGAAGCAATTTCAGTCCAGGAGAGGAGCCGGTACAACTGTGCAAGACTGAAGGGAAGGACGGAGGTCAGCTTTAACTCTCAGGGACATCTCTGTCACTCTGTATACCCGAAAACCCGGGCTGAATAAGTGCTCCTAGACAAAGCAATCAGCATGGCTGCAGGAGTATTTAAGTCTTAATGAAGCTATCTGTAACTCATAGAAAGGAAATAGGCAGCAGAATGACTGCTTGGGATAAACATTGGAGCCGGCTAACTAGAAGAAGAAATCACAAATCTTACTTCCATTTATGCAGAACGGAGCTGGAGAAATTGATTTTTTCTAAACAGAACAATGTCAGGACATGCTTACTTACTTTGTTTTTTTTGTTTCAGAAAGTAGTTTTTGATTCACTCAAGTCTATCCATGGACTCACAGGACTCCAGCCCAGGTCCAGTCTCCCTAGTTGACTTATTTTTACAATAGATAAGCCCAGCAGATAATAGAACCTTCCTCCCCATTGGCGAAGATACATTTTTTGATCACGCAGCGCAACCCGACTCCTTCCTTCCAGCCTAGGGAGTCTTGAGGAGCTACAGCAGCCAAGTGACCCCCACTTTGGATTGATCTAATTGGTAAGTGAAGATTGTGAGGAATGGGTGTAGGGAGCAGGAGGGAAGCTCCACGCCTGTCTACATGCAGTCTCTCCAGTATCAGTTACTCCTGGTGGCTGTCACGTACATGATGTGAGTCTGAGATGACAAGAAGGACCCTTGCAGCATGGGTCTGAGGGCCCCTGAGAGTGGAACAGGGCCCAACAGACTTTGTGAGGCACGGGTGCCACTGGGTACAGATGCTGAAGACACTGGAATGAAGCACCAGGCAGCAAACCAGGAATCCAGATAAGCAGAGACAAGCCGGGCCGGGACAGTAACTGCAGAGCTGTGCAGTACCAAATCAGAAGACAGAAGCTGGGTCAGGACAAGCCAAGGTCAAGCCGTGCTGGATAAGTGGTGCCGAATCAGCAGACAAGCGGCAGAGTGGTGGAGCAGGCTGAGGTCAGGAGCAGGCAGAGAGCAGCAGAGTCAGAGGATCAAGCCAGGTCAGATACAGAGCAATCAGGAATCAACGTCAGACACTAGCTGAAGAGCTCTCAGCATTGAGTGCATGCAAGATGCAAGTTTAAATAGGCCTTTTGGCGCCATGATGGCGCGCTAACTTGCACATTAGCGTCTGCACGAAAATGTGCGCATTGGCATCTGCACGAAAACGTGTACATTAGCGACTGTGTGCATGCTCATGATTACGAACATTACAAGCACAAAACCGTTTCACACGCACATGTGCAATGGCTCTCACAGTGCCAGTTCTATGACTGCTTGCTGGACTTCTCTGACAGTGGCTCTGGAACGGCTTCCTAATGGTGACTACACTACACCATTCCTGCGCAATGTGTGTTGACTATTAGCACGTAAAACAAAAAGTCCATTAACCCATCGCACTCCTGATTACTTGTTCCATATACATTGGATGGGTGCTATGGTGTTGACGGATGGCAGCTGTCATGTACACAAGTGGAGATAGAAACACCAGCACTCCAGATGCAGACCAAATGCGTGTATTTATTGACGTAAATGCAGAATATCACACTTGTGCAACGTTTTGGGGTCTCGCAGGATCCCCTTCCTCAGGCAAACATGCTTGTAGCATATGTGACAGGATGATAACGCAAGAGGACAATTGGAAAACAGTCGACATTATACATTTTATATGAGGTTCTAGTGATTGGGGTTAGATCTTTAAGAGCGGAGATGACAGTGTGATGAAGAATCCCAAACTATGGGGAGAGAATTGGTAAATCACACTAAACACGGCGCCACCCTAATTTCTGCAAAATTTGCAAGGCCTTAACGAAAACAGTCAGATAATAATCTCATGCCCATGATAGACAGGCAGGGAAGGGAACACATTTAATGAATTGCAGTCTGGCTTAAAGCACATTTGACACAACACAGGCCAGCTAAGGAGAATGCAGTAGGTCATAAACCCTGCTAGAAGGGACTTCTGCTTAGGCCATGTCGTAAATGGTCTCATGTAAACAGTCTGTAGGCCTAGAGCCAAACTTTAAACATCACTTAGAGTTCATCCTGTGATGGATTTACCTTCATAAAAGCACTTACACAAATGTATAAGAAGGTATCAATCAGGTAGACACCAAACACGCCCATCTTACAAGGTCCAGAAGGCTAACAAAACACATTAGGTCTCTTAAGAGAATATGCATAATACCTATATCATAGATGGTCTCTAACGAATTGTGTTCATTCTGGACAATAATATGTTGGTTGTCATGACTGATGGATTCGTCAATTTTCTGTCCCTCCGTTAAAAACCCCAATAAACACACGGACTGCGCGACATGGATTTTAACGGCCACAGCAGCCCTTTTATTAAACAAACAACTTTAACAATAACCAAAGTAATAAACCAAATAATATACAAAAATAATACTTTAAACAATGGTTGACCTGAGAAGGGGTCTTTGGGTGCCCGCCAGCCCAAAAGGCCTCTCATAACACTCCACCCATGTCCCCTGCCGCACCACAACCAGCTCGAGGACACTTACTCCTTCTTGGTTCCCAAGGGGCCAGGCCCCGCCCTTTACAAATCCGGACACAGGGGGAAGCACCCATACCAGCTGAGGGCCCCCCATTTTTGTAATGAACTCCGATTTTGTAGACCCCCCAAAGACCCCCTAACCCGCCAAGCTGCCGTGACAAAAGAAACCCCCCCCAACCCCCATAACCACAAAATTCAGGGAGGGAGGGTGGGACAACCTGCTTCCTTCGTCGATTTTCCAGAAAGAGGACGTACCTCAGTCCCCGCAGTTCCTTCCCATGCGGCTCCTCCCGGACACCTGACTCCCACGTCCAATCAGGTAAGAGCAGCTATTCCCATTTTATTTTTAACCCTTTCTCCCGGGACTATTCCTCCCCCCAGTCATGTAGCCCCTCCGCTTAGTCTCTCCGTGTCTGTCTTTTTATGAAACATGGTCACATGAAAATATGGAAGTATTTAGGTGGCATTAAGGATGTGTCTGCTGCAGCCTAATAAAATACTCCAGCACACCTATCTGCACAACCCTTGGAACCATTGATTGGGTGTAAGTAGATCTGGAACATCCCCTCCGTAGACAACCAAAAGTTGTTGCATTTGGCAACTGCCATTATTATTTGACATTAAAACTACTATAGATACAGAAATTAATTTTTTTTCTGAGGGCCAGTGACTCTTCAAAACATCAGGTTGGACTGACTCTGAAAGCAAATTGAACTCACAGATTGCAGGGAGCCAAAGAACAGGCAAACTTTACTTTATTTTACTATTTCATTTAGTATTTTTGACTTATCCAATTTATTTCTGGTGCCTGTTATAACTTTTCTGTAAATATTTCCTTTTTTTATTTTTCTTAATATGTCAAAATCAAGCTGAATCTCTAAATCCTCTAATTAGGGATAAAATAACTTTGTCTCTATTAGGAGCCTACCACAGTCTAAATTCTGTTACATACCTGCCTGGGTGTGGCAGCGAGTACTATAGACATTTTCTTAACAGGTAAGAATTGTATATGCTGTGAATGTCGCATGTTTCCATTAAAGGGTTATTAAACCCTCCGGGTTTTTTTTGCATATATATATATTGCTAGCAAGCAGTAGATATATACAAAAACTTTTTTTTTAAAACCTGTCTTCCCCGCGCGCTCCCGTCCGAAAATCTGAAAAATATTGGGCGGCCGCAAAGGATCTTGGGTCGGGCGCATGCGCAGTTTGGATTTTCGTCCGGGAGACGACGAGAGACACAAGGTAAGTCTATGGCAGCGTGCACCCGCATGCAGACACCGTGGGACAGGAAGTGCCAGCAAGGACAGAGGAGTCAGCACTGGATCGGAGACTCGCAGCCGCGCTGGAGAGAAGGCTGAAAACTACAGGAAAGAAGAAGAGACATAATTTAAGGTAAGTGCTTTCATTAACATTAGGAGGAGAAAATACATTTTTATCCTTTAAAGGAGAACTACGGGGTCAGTGCTTTTCCCCATAGTTCTCCTAAGGGTCACGGGAGGACACAAACTAGCGTTCTTCCATGGCCCAGAGCTCAGTATATAGAGAGCTACAGCTCGCGGTATACTGGGACCGCCGCAGCCGGGACGGATCACGGCACTACTGTCGAGATCCACCAAGCAGTGTGATTGACAGCTGGCTCTGCCTATCTAGAGGCAGAGCCAGCTGTACCCGCCCCCTCCCCCGTCTGTTCCTCCAGTCAGTGCTGGAGGATCGGAGCGGGGAGAGGGGGGAATCCATGCAGGGAGCCGTGAGTGACAGTCACGGCTCTCTGCAGGGACATGATTGAGAAGTGAGCGAGCGACGGTATGTGTTCGCTCACTTCCCGATCTAATGAGCCAACGTGTGACAGTTTCATTGTCACACGTCGGCTCCAACTATGAGGATGAGGGAAAATCACTCACCTCATAGTTCTCCTTTTAATGTCCCTCTAAAGTATGAAGGGCAACTACTGCATGTCTGTGTGTAAAAGGTTAACTGCTCAGTTAACTAGCCCCCAGTGATGATCACTCTCAGTTTGCTGGTGCTTAGATTGTTGTCCCAGAACAGGAAAACAGGTTGGGGCTTCAATCGTCACAGATGGGCTGACTCTAAAGAACTGCATCCCATGTAATGAGCTTTATAGAATGCATACGCAGTGTACACCATGCGATTGTGCGACTGCTTTCACCGCTGGCTAAATTATTTGCTGACCCTGGGCTGCATAGCTAGGAGTTTACATAATTTTCACAGGTTTTATTGTAATGTGGAAACCTAATGAATCACAGTCCTAGAGCAGTCCTGCCACAGCCGAGATTAGCTGTCATCTGTGTCAGTTCTAAGCTTATTACCAGTAAATAGAAAGGGAACAATTGGTTTCCAGTGAATAGGACTGGACTTAACACTGGTGATAAATACATCATCATGCTGAAGAGAAATGACCATTTCTTATTAAACAAAAGAAAAAATAATAATACAACTTTGGAATTCTTTTTCCCTTCTACGCATCTGTATAGGAAGGTAATATAAATATGATTATGTTTTTTTTGGGCTCAGTAAAGTGACACCAAATTAAATCCAGAGCAGTATTTTGCAGGAGCAGAATGTTTAATTTGGAATATGTATTGGTACTGATTAGGGCTGCAACAACTAATCGGCATAATCGATTATAATCGATTATTGAAAAAGTTGTCAACTTTTTCAATAATCGATTAATCGGCTTCCGATCAGTTAGCCCTGTTCACGGCTCCACACACGCTCTTCACGCCGCACCTCCTCCCCGCCTCACACTCACCGCCCACACACATCCACGATCGGCACAGGGACGCGGGGAGATGTAGTAAGGAGGAGCAGGTGTGGGGGGATGACAGCCGCCGATAGACAGGTCCGATCTCAGAAGTTGCTGGAAGACTGCTTAGGTAAGCCTGCACTTTCCCACACATGGTGCTCTATAATGTATTTCTGGGATTTGTATTCCTCTATAGCTGATGGTACATTGTGCTGTATATTATACAGAGCAATGCACCATCAGCAATAATACATTATACAGTGGTGCCATGCCAAATACCACCAGCTATAGAGGACTACAAAACCCAGCAATAGTATATTATACAGCGCAATGCAGAATACCACCAGCTATAATGTACTATTGCTGGGATTTGTTGTACTCCTCTATAGCTGGTGATATTCTGCATTGCGCTGTATAATGTACTATTGCTGGGATTTGTAGTCCTCTATAGTCGGTGCCATTCTGCATTCATTGCTGTAAACATTTACACTTTCCATTTCACTATATTGCACACCACGCTATTTTTTTTCTTTTTTACTTTTTTTTCCACCGCTCCAAGCTTGCTCCTGTGATGGACTGCAATCTCAATACAAACTAGTAGTCCATCACTGGAGCCATTTTTTAAAATGTATTTTATTGTTTATCCGATTAACCGATTAATCGAACTTAATAATCGGGTAACTAATCGATTTTGAAAATAATCGTTAGCTGCAGCTCTAGACTGATTACATTCGCGCAGAAGCCGTCGCTGATCTGAAATGAGCTTTGGCTGATCTCGATAATAATGATGTTGATGTTTGTTTAGTGAAATAATGTAATTAAGTTATTTTAAGATTGCAAAGACAACATTTTTTAAGACTTTTTTCAAATAACTTGAATGCGTGCATCCTCCAGGGCTCATTTACCCTACTGTGATGTGGCAAAGCGTGTTTTTTGGTGCATTCATGCACATTGCAGTACGGCAGCTCATTCATTTTTGGCTACCAATGTAATTCAGCCAATACTCATAGTGGTTCCTAGACTTGTGCGGCGTCAAAAAATTTGTTCCATTTCATTTCGGAATATCCGTTATTTCGTATTTCGTAATTCGTGTCCGAAACTCAATTCGGATTCGTACGAAATACGAATTTTCGTTAGTTTCGGCACATTTTCGTAACTGTATGAACATTCGTTATGATGAAGTTAAAAAGCAAAAATACCTTTGTTAATATTGGAGTCGACGTGGTAGTTGTTTTTTATCCGAAATACGAATTCCGTCAACGGAATTTCGTATTTCCTGCCTGTATTGTAATGCAACTCTTAGCAGCAGAAGAGAACCTCTGATTGGTCAACCAAACGAAATACGAATTCCGTTAACGGATTCCGGATCCGAATTTTGTATTTCGGATAAAAAAAAAATCTACCATCAACTCCAATATAAATGTACTTTGCTTTTTAACTTCAATATAACGAATGTTCGTAACGTCAACGGAATTTCGTATTTCCTGCCTGTGTATTGTAATGCAACCCTCAGCAGCAGCGGATCCGTATTTCGGATTTAAAAAAAAATCTTGTCATGTTGTTCAACCTCATTTACAAGGGTAATATTAGTTCCAATTTCATAGAAATTCGGATCCGAAATTCGTTAACGGAATTTCGTATTTCGGATATAATTCGGAAACTGCAATTCGGATTTCGGATGCTTACGAATTTCGATTCATAACGAAACAAATCCCACATGTCTAGTGGTTCCTGGCCACCTGTTGCCCTTAGTGGTTGCACCCACCGTACCATATGTCACTACCCACATAGCAAGCAATTGAGCTGCAAGTTTGAAAATGAATTGCTAAACTATTGCAGACTTGCCAAGCTTCACAATTTTATTGCACAATTACAGCAAGTCCGCATTGCAAGTCTCCAGATCAACGTGCTTTGTAAAAGTGCTGTACACGTGCAGATCTCTTGCTATAGCCTGCAGGACTCTTGCTGTAGACTGGCCAAGCGAATTTGCTACAAATTCAAAAAAGTGTCGCCTAGAACTTGTGCTGCGAGTGTTCTGCAAGTCTACAACTTGCCAGGGAATGTGTGCAGCAAGTTAAAGGAGAACTATACATACCGGTGTTCGCTCACCTCTCGATCCTGTCACGGCTCTCTGCCGTGACAGGGGAGGGGCTGGATTCCCCCCTCCTCGCTCCGATCCTCCAGCGCTGACTGGCAGAACGGACGGGGGAGGGGGCGGGGAAAGCTGGCTCTGCCTCTAGCTAGGCAGAGCCAGCTGTCAGTCACGCAGCTGGGCGGATCCGCAGCAGCAGCCCGCGGTATACTGCGGCGTCTCAGTATACCGCGAGCTACATCCCCAGCAGCGGGTACAGCTGGCTCTGCCTCTAGATAGGCAGAGCCAGCTGTCAGTCACTCAGCTGGGTGGATCCCCAGCAGCAGCTCGCTGTATCCCCAAGGGGCGGGTAAAGCTGGCTCTGCCTCTAGATAGGCAGAGCCAGCTGTCAGTCACGCAGCTGGGCGGATCCGCAGCAGCAGCCCGCGGTATACTGCGGCGTCTCAGTATACCGCGAGCTACATCCCCAGCAGCGGGTACAGCTGGCTCTGCCTCTAGATAGGCAGAGCCAGCTGTCAGTCACTCAGCTGGGTGGATCCCCAGCAGCAGCTCGCTGTATCCCCAGCGGCGTCTCAGTATACCGCAAGCTACAGCTCGCGGTATACTGAGCCTAGGGTGACGGGAGGACACTAGTTTGTGTCCTCTCGTTACCCTAAGGAGAACTATGGGGAAAAGACTTAACCCCATAGTTCTCCTTTAACAAGAATTACAATTTAAACCTGCCACATTTTACAGATATTCTAAGCCTTCTACGGTCTATTAAAAAATGTTTTTGCTAGAGTTTGGCCTAAACCATATCTGGATACATCAGGAACGATCTTTTAAATGTTGATACCACATCAGTCATGTTGCCCCATTGTTTGAGTTGATTATGGAGAAGTAGAACCAAGAATACAAGAACAGCAAAGTTAAAGACTAAGCTGTAAAAACTTGACAGAAGTTCTAAGCCTTCTATAGTCTATTTAAAAAAAAGTTTTTGGCTAGAGTTGGGCGTAAACGATATCTGGACACATCAGGAATGATCACATCAGTCACTTTGACGCTCATGACTTTGGACCTCGTGTAAAGTTGAGCAAAACAGATGACAAACGCACTCATCAATTTGTCACCAGCTTTACAGTAAGGTGCACACGGAATGGGCTTTAAATAGTAAAATAGCAAAAAGTTTTCCTGGCACACTCACTAAGCTAGCATGTAAAAAAAAACAAATTGATGAGTGCGTTTGTCGTCTGTTTTGCTTGACGGTTTTGGTGCAGTGATGCATGGGGGGGGTCTCAGCTGCCATTGGGATGTGCGGGATCCCTTGTGCGTCTCTGTGCCTTTAAGGGGGTTGGGCTTCCTCCTGACAAACCTGCACCCAATTTTATCTTCTGCCCCATGTGCTCCAAGATTGAGGCTCTGATAATTTAGAGTTAGGACCACACTATATGGAGGTGCCTTGGCGCGGCTGTGCGGCTTTCACATTTTCTGCAGAAGACGTGTATCCAAGCTTGTGAGTGTGCCGGGAAAACTTTTTGCTATTTTCATGTAAAGTTGAGGCACCTACAGCCATTATTCCCCGATATGAGTCGGTGTTCCCTGTGGCTCCAATCACTTTAAACTCCATGCACTGGATCATTTGGATTTATTTTATAAATTATTTCATCCTTTGCTAAACATCAAGCAAGCCATGAATTATGAGCTTTTCATCAGAGGACGTGAAGGGATCAATGGAAGAAAGGATATCAAGATAAGCACATTTAGTAATTACTACTTAGAAGTCCATCAATCATTTTATAAAAACACTTCAGAAAAGTTTTTTTTTTTTTAATGTATCCTTTTTAACTCTCTCCCACTCTCTCTCTTTTTTTCCTTTTTTTTTGGGATGTATTAACCTAAAAGAACGGCAACTGAAAAATCTCTCCTTTATAATAACCTTTTTTTATTTCTGGAAATTTAATTTCATCTTCAAAAGGAGTTATATAAATATCAATTTAGCATAAGTGACTGTACCACATTTATTTTTAAGAAGGTATGAATCAATCATTTGGTTAGCGCTCATTCATCTTCCTCTAATTGTGTGTGAACCCTTTGAAAAAATCAATGTTCAGTGACAGACTGTGAACAAACACAGGTTTAAACATTTCTACTGCAGTCTAATTCAGCCTAATGAGTCTGAAATGAATTGTCTAAGCCCGGTCTATTTTTAAGTCTTTTCTTCGTTTAGTTAGAACATTTTTCCTTTTTATGCTAAAGTACACACCATTCTTATATGGTAAAACACATTGACAGCAGAGAGCATAAATGAGAATTTCTTAGAAATGTAGGTTCAATAACATGTTATTGCGTGCTGTTGTTAAGCAAGTGCTGTGATAGCTCACTTTTTCGTTTTGAACGAAGATGTTGCAACATATGAAAAGGAAACTAGTCAAGTGTTTGTTAGAGTGACAGTAAACTCAGGAGTTAAATCTTAAAAATACATTCAAGTACCTTAACTATTAACAACAATGTATCTTATTTGTGTATCACTCGGCTGTAGATCCTCCAATCATCTCTGAGTTGGTGCTGACACTGTCCTTCCTTCTGGAGGGGGGCTACTTCTGTTCCCCATGGTCCCTGTGTGTGTTGTAAAGTAGTCACCGCTCCAAGCTCGCTCCCGGGATGGACTACAATCTCAAGTTTAGTTTACAAATTTTAGTTTACTAAAGCTGGGATACATAGGGCTCAGATTGTGAAAGGGTGGTTCAGGGAGCATGAGACATCATTGTCACACATGGATTGGCCACCACAGAGTCCAGACTTTAACCCCATTGGGAATTTTTGGGATGTGCTGGAGAATACTTTACATAGTGGTCCATCCCTCCCATCATCACTACAAGATCTTGGTGAATTGAGAATCGTTGTGATGTGTTGGAGAAGACTTTACATAGTGGTCTGACTCTCCCATCATCACTACAAGATCTTGGTAAATTAAGAATCTTTAGGATGTGCTGGAGAAGACTTTACATAGTGGACCATCTCTCCCATCATCGCTACAAGATCTTGGTAAATTAAGAATCTTTAGGATGTGCTGGAGAAGACTTTACATAGTGGTCCATTCTTCCATCATCGCTACAAGATCTTGGTGAATTGAGAATCTTTGGGAGGTGCTGGAGAAGACTTTACATAGTGGTCCATCTCTTCAATCATCACTACAAAATCTTGTTGAAAAATTAATGTAACTCTGGAAGGATATAAATGTTGTGACATTGCATAAGCTTATCGAAACGATGCCACGGCGAATGTGTGCTTTAATCAAAGCTAAAGGTGGTCCACTGAGATATGAGAGTGTGTAACTTTTTTTTTTTTTGTGGCCAGGCAGAATACATTATTTCCATCTGCCTAGATTTAGCCTTTAAATGATACTTTAAATAAGAATTGTCAAAAGGTTTGCTTGCAGTAATAGTGTTCCTTGAATAATAAAGATACAGATGAAACCTACTAGCAGATGTACTTTCTCTCATTACTCGTAGAGCTTCAGCGCGTGTTCTTATTGGTGAAATCTGTTATCCGGCGGAGTCCCTAGACAGACAAGGTCCGACTGCTAGCTACGGAGCGCTATAGCTAAGGAGCTTGATGAAGGGGTTCAAGTCTCATTTTATATCTCTTCTGTAATGAAAGTCTAAAATCAAATCAGTTATTACATTTCCTGTCAGTAAATCTGGTATTATTAGGAACTCTGATAGATTTGATGAATAGTTTTACACTCTTTAATAAAGAGAGACGCGCAGTCGTCGGGGGTGAATTTAGAGTGAGCTCTCGCTCTCGCTGTCTCTAATCATGGCATACGTATTAATTCATCTCCAGACATGTCTCAGGCATTTTAACTAACGCAATCGAAGTTCTGGATGGGAAACTTCAAAATCTAATCCACGCAGCCCCACAAGCTGGGATTGGGTTAAGAGACATTTTTTTTTTTAGCCAGCCAATAGGATTATTTTTGTTTATTTTTGATTATTTTTGTCAGCTGCCTACCTGAATATACTGGATGACCAGGTGCCTCCATCAATAGATTTTGTTTCTTCCCTGATGGCACATTGGGCATATTCCAAGATGACAATGCCGGGATTCATAGGGATCAAATTGTGAAAGAGTGGTTCAGGTAAAATGAGACATCATTGTCACACACAATTGTCCACCACCTAGTCCAGACATTAACCCCATTGGGGATCTTTGGGATGTGCTGGAGAAGACATTACGCACTAGTCTGACTCTCCCATCATCACTACAAGATCTTGGTGAAAAATGAATGCGACTCTGGATGGAAATAAATGTTGTGACATTGCATGAGCTTATGGAAATGATGCCATGGCAAATGCGTGCCGTAATCAAAGCTAAAGGCCGGCCAATGAAATAGAGAGTGTGACTTTTATTTTAGCCAGGCCGTGTAGGTTGTTCACTTTGCAAGAAAATGTGCAGTTTGCTGGGGAATTCTCCCTTAGCTTGGTGAAAATGCACTTTCAAAAGAATTGCCAATCATGTGCTAGAGAAAAAAAAAAAGAATTTTTGCTTGTACGATTGGACAATAGAAATCAGAAGACCGTTACCTTGTTTACTGAGCTGTGCAAATTCCCTTGCAAAGTGAACAGCCTATTTGCCTTTAGTAAATCAACCCAACCCAATGGTTGAATACACAAGAAGGTCTTTTTGTAGAACACCTGGAGGATTTTGTATTTGTTTGAACTGTATTTGGACTTTTTGATTCGCATAATTCATTCATCACAATTTATAGAAATTGATTTTCAATGTGCTTCATGTAGAATGTGCTCTGCTTTGGGGTGCCTAAAATTACTGATAGACAACTGAATCTTAAATAAGTGTTGGGTTTATTTACAAATAGGGATATACATGCATTCTAATTACAATTACGGGAAATGGAGAGGGGATATGGAGGGGGTTAGTTGGGAAAGGAATTGAGGGTAGGATCCTTCAACGGACATACTCATTCTCTCTCTCATTCACACATGCCATGGCCTTTCCCTGTGCTCAGAACACTCCTCGCCAGCAGGTCTCAGCGAATCACATTCTTGATTGTAGAGTCCAGAAAGACTTTGTCTTGTCCAAGAGGTCACAAAGGTTACCATTGCTCCTGCTTGTGAGCTAGGTTTGTGCAGTTGTTCACAGAGAGAAAGGGCTCCATCATATGCCCCTGCACCCATCCTAGCATGTATGCTGCATTGCTAAGCATGGGCGGCAGTGACGTGCCGTGTCTTCTGTGCTGGGTGAGGCATCCCCCAGCACGCCAAAGCTCCGTCCCTGTCCCACCGAAGCTCCGCCCCCAGCTCGTCAACTAAGCTGTTTGGGGAGGAGACAGGGAGGAGCCTCCCTGTCCCTCACTTGCTGGTGACTCACTGGTGGGGCATCGAGATCGATGTCCTCACTGGGTTTTTTTTGGTTTTTTTATTGGACAGCTTGGACCAATGGCACTTTGCCTTTGGTCCAAGCCATCCACAGAGCTCACACTTCTAACACAGAGTAGAAGCTGTGACAGCTCTTGGCTCACCAAGTTAGGTTACACAAGCAGTGGAGAAGCCTGCTGTTGTGTAACCTAACTACCTGTCAAAAGCCGAATGCAACGCTGCCTGTAATTAACAGGCAGCACTCCGTCCATGACAGGCTACACAGCGGGGAGACTTTCCCTGATGTGTATACTGTTACAAGCCGCTCTGAGTGGAGGAAAAGCCGTCAGCTTCAGAGTTGAAGCTGACACCTTTTTTCCTCCTAATACTAGGTGAGGCTCTGCCTCACCTGCCTCCCCTGACCGCACGTCCCTGGTGGGCAGTAAATACCAGCAGGCGGTCTGGCTTGTCCCAGGAAATAAGACCCCCAGGCAGATCTTCATACATTAGTGTCCCTACCCCAAGAACCCTTTGATGATCCTCATTTGCGTGTCACACAGCCACATGCTGATTGCCCAGGATATCAAGGAACACTTTTATATGAAAAGCTCTTACATAGATATTAATTTTATCGGCTCCAACACTTGGTGTAATTGTTTTATTTAATTAAGAGTTATTTATATATATATATTTTGTAATATAAGTCTAACCACTCTTTCATTTATAATTCATTTTGAGGATTGTGCTGATATTTATTCACTGTTCACCGTGATAATATTTTGTTTTTGGCTATAGACATCATAATAACTCAGAGTTAAAAAAAAAAATATTTCAAAGTTATGCCTTCTGACGCAGCTACATTTGCTCAGGGGATCTACTATGGGGGCTACAATGACCATTAACCACAAATAGATTGAGTACAAAGTAAGTAGCCATTCACTGTAACAGCTTTGAATTGCCCTCATATCGGAGCAGTGAGGGTGCCGGTTTTTTTTTAGACTAAGTATTGACATCCCTGTGTGAATGTGATTGCTGTTTGTCTGCCGAAAAAGCTTGATGATCGTTTCATTTCGTGCCTTCCAATAATATGCAACCTAAATTTTCCCAAATGACCCCATGCAAATGTCTCTGTTATTTTTTTTTTTGGGACGAGATGATGGACTGATAAATATTTCAACGGTTGTTCCAGGGAAAATGGAACTCAGCAGGAAGAAGGAAAAAAAAAAGTTTTTCATGCCTAAAACCAGCATTTTTTATTTTTTGTGACCGTTCCGCAGAATAAATCTGTTTTTCCGTAAGTGCCAAAGAGTGAAGGTAAATCGGAATATCTGTATTGTGATTGGCTGATTAAATACTTACATTGCTCTCGGTGTTTAACTATTTTGGGGCACAAAGGAAAGCAAACATTAGGATGTACACTAACATGTAGACTTTGTGTTGCCTTATGACAACGTATTCCTTTGACCCAAAAGAGGGCTAAAGCCAAACTTTTTTTAAGTTTAGTCCTCTTTTGGGTCAAAGGAATACATTTACGAATGTCCTCCTGTTACCCAAAGTCAGCATCTAGCAGGCTACTGTCTGCTAAATGCTGACAGTGTAGAACAGGGGCGCCCACTATTTTTTGTGGTCAGCTGATCGCTCCAGTGTTTGTCCTGCACAGAGGATCGGAACATATCACTGATATGTACCGATCCTCTGCCGATCGGCCACGCATATGGGGGCTCAGCTTCTCTTCTGGATCCCTGGGCAGAGGCAGCAGGGGATCGGAGGAGAAGTAAAAGCAGCACTTCAGCTGCGGGGGCCGAGCATCTCTCTCTCTCTCCTCACCGCTCGGCCTTAGTTCTGTGACAGCGGCTCCCTCCTCCGCTCTCCCGCTATCGGCTGCAGCGGTTCCTTCAGTTCTCCTCAGATCCCCGCTTCATACAGATGGGGAGAGCAGCGAAGATCCAGAGGAGAAGCCCCAGGACATCGTGATCTATCAGTGATCGCTACGCGATCGACTGGTCGATCGCGATCGACCTAATGGGCACCCCTGGTGTAGAGCCATCTGCAGCTGGGAAGGATCCTGACAATATAGGATGTTTATTTGTAAATGGATAGTTGTAAGAATCTAAGCGGGTTATTCACTAAAGAGCCGAAGGATCCAGCCATAGCTTCGGCTGATCTTTCGGCTCTCTTTGGCCGCCTCTGCCCTTCGGTTCAGCCGAGCTGCTCAGCCGAGCAGAAGGCATATGCTTCGGCTCAGCTGAGCCGTAGTGACAGCCGAAGCATGGAGAAAGGTCGGCCGAAGCCGACTGGTCTCCACACAAATGACAGCTGAGTGGAGCCAACTGTGATCCCAAAATGGTCGTAGATTGGGGCAAGACCGAAAAATATGAACATCATAGCTGTTGCAGGTTCAGAGCATCAACTTATGAAGACCTCTGTAGGAGTAGGGTCTCACCCCAAAACCCTCTCTCCAGAATTTATAAAATGTGATTCTCCCCCAGATGCAGATTATAGCCCCTTTTCTGATTTATAAAGCATTCAATCAGCATATACTGTAGCTGGCAAAACGAGGTTCCACTGGTCCTCCCCTTGCTGTGACTAGATGAGGCCAAGGAGCATAGCGAAGTCCTGTGCTCCATGGCTCCACCTGGTGGCAGTCATGACCATTGAGCGTTTTTTTGCCCAGCTTATAGCAGGGAGAACCATTATAAATCAGCCCCATAGAGTCTCTATTGGGTATAATTTTCAAGCACTAGGTTACAAAACACTCACCAGATAGTACAAGGTTCTTTTGTTTTGACCTTATGACTTTTGTGTTTTGACTGCTGTACCCATCTGGGTCAATCTGGTGTTTCAGTCGAGCTTCACTGGGATTTAATATTTACTTATTAAACACTGATCCGGACTGCCCAAGCCTTCCAGCATCCCGTAAGCTTTTATTGCGTCCCTTGGTTACTTTTATTTTTGGTATACAGTGCAGAAAATGTGACCTTTGAATTGAAAGCCTTATTAAGAAACATATTTGCCATTTCCAGACTATATTCTGTGCATAATTCAGCTTGTGCTTGGCATACCAGCTCCCAGCGATGTGCTCTCTACCCATGGACACTGCTGTCATCCAGCAAGATACAACTGATGCAGTTGAAGGTGGATGTAACAGTATATTATTTACACATAATTGTATGGCTTAAAGTCTCAAAGTGAAAAGGCTTCACTGCAACAGTTGGATTATGTATCGACTCAACATAAATGCTAAGATCATATGACCTTTAAGCAAAGACCATGAGACCATGGGGAAGGGTGGGGGCTAAAGTGGATGCACACTAAATCATTAATACTCGGTGATCCTGCCATGATAGAACAGGCACTTCCTGTTATAGGGGGACAACGTTCTGTTCCTGTCTACAAATTGGGTTACTGTGTTGTAACCTTTTATGTAGCTGTTGGGGAAGAAGCGAATAGGGAAATGCTATAGAGTTTCACATGAGGGACATCTCTGAGTCTGCTGGGGGGCTGACATCACATCCAAGATGGTGAGATCCAGCCACAATCTCGGGGCTTTGGATGTCTACAGAAGGGAGGCTTTTACAGGTAAAGAAAAAGCAGAAAATGTGGTAAATTCACATAAAATCCCAAGAAAACATTTTTCTTAAAGTGGCCTGCTAACAGGGTCTTTTTAAGGCGGTATGAAGAACAGATATCAGTTCTGGACGGGCAAAGCGACTACATTTCCAGTAGTGTTGGAGCTTGCCCACTTTGTCCCACCCCTTGTACATTTAATTTGGTTCTTCACTACAATGGACTGCCCCTTCAACCAAAAGGATTGTGTGGGAGGCGCGACAGGGCAGGCAAGATTTGATGCTACCGGTATGTGCCGAAGCTTTTCCTGAGAGAGGACAATAAATGTGTTGCAGGCATATACAGGCACCTCTTGTTGTCTGGACTTTATAGCTGCAGTTTTAAAGTGACAAAATCACGGTAAGCCGATCGTGGAGGTTAAAGCGGAACCTTTTAGCAACTGTACAAATCTGTATTAATACATTCCCGACATGTCACAACATACCGTGATAAAATACATTTTTTTAAAACCTCAACTTTTGATCATTACAAAGCTATTCTTGAACTCTAGTCATTGACTTTGCCTAGGCTAAGATTATGTCATCAGTCTGCTGCAGGTATGGTTGCCACCTGTCCAGGATTCACCTGGACAGTCCGGGTTTTGAATGCTGTGTCCGGGTTTCATGTCAGCAGAAACCCAGACACAAGATGTCAGGTAGACAAGGGCAACCAAAAATACGATAGGGGCTACTAGCCCCCCACTGAAAATAGTCTCCACTGTAATATTTACATAAGAATGGGTTGCTCTATTTACATATGAACACGCCATGACTCATTCTCCCCCAAAAATGTCTGTGCGTCGATAGAGTGTTTGGGTTTCGCTTGAAGAAAAGATGGCAACCCTAGCTGCAGGCAGGAGGAAGTATTTCCTTAGTCTTCCTTCCCCCAGTCATCAGTCTGCTCCAGACAGGGGGAATCATTTTCTCAGCCTCTTCTCCCCCAGTGATCAGACTGCACAAGGTAAGAGGCTCCAACAGGGGCTATTTCATGTCAGGGATTTCTGAACTCAGCCAACAACTCTACAGGCACCAGGGTTTACACGATTGTGTCATCTCTGAGCCGGCAACTCAGCTCTGGAAGTAGATGGTGACCCTGAATGATGCCTGAACAAAAATGGTCATCCTTTTGGAGAGAAAAGCAGATGGAGGGATTGTCAGGGGGCTCAAAATTGTGAAAGAGTGGTTCAAGGAGCATGAGATATATTTTTCACACATAGATTGCCCACCACAGCGTCCAGACCTTAACCCCATTGAGATTCTTGGGGATGTTCTGGAGAAAACTTTACGCAGTGGTCTGACTCTCCCATCATCACTACCAGATCTTGGTAAAAAAATTAATACAACTCTGGATGGAAATGTGACATTGTATAAGCTTATCAAAGTGATGCCACCGGGAATGTGTGATGTAATCAAAGCTAAAGGCGGTCCAACGAAATATTAGAGTGTGTGACTTTGTTTTTGGCCAGGCAGTGTATGACCCAATAACAAAGAACAGTGAGTGTGCCTGGGTGCCTCACAAAATGTCCCTGGGAATTGAGAGTAATCATTTTCAACAAAGGAGAGGACTTGGTACAAGTGTGGGAAAAAAAGGAAAAGCCGAAGTTCAGTTTAACCTCCCTGGCGGTATGATTATGTCAGGAATTTTGTGCCAAAAGTGGTACATTGACTGGCATGGAAATTTGGTGTTATCTATTGTAGGCCTGTAATTCTTAGTAAATCTTAGGAATAACTCACCTAAATCTGTCCAAACAAGAGTCCAGTAGACATCCCAGGTATGATAAACAGGACACATTGGGGTTGATTTACTAACCTTATAAACACGCCACAAACAAGTATACACCTCTGTAGTGTGTTCCCTCCCAGCATGATCTATTGGTGGAATCTAGACACCTTTGTAGTGTGTACATACCCAGCAGGTGTGTTGTGCAAAGCCCTGCATGAATTGCAAGGTGATGTTGTGTAAATTAGCTCTATGTTGTGTTGCTTGCCTTGATGAATGCAGGAATGTAAATGCATGAGCTAACCATTTTTGTCTAAACTGTGAAGCAGCATTATATGTGCATCATGTGCATGATTTTTACATATATGGCATTAGTGGAAATATGCTTTTAGAGACTTTTTGGTTGATAAATACGTTTTGCTGTGTAAAAATCACACGCACCTGGTGCGTGCGTGTGTAAATCACCCCCATATACTCAGACTTCAGAACAGATGGGAACAGGAGTTTAAGATTGAGAATCACTAATGAAATATTTATGACTATTATTTCAAGGGCAGCAGTCTCTCATAATACACAAAAATATCAAAAAGGTACAGATGATAAAAAACTAGAAAAAAAGGATATGTGCACAAATGATATTGTCCTTCCTAGGGAAATATAAAGATGAATGGAAACATGATTATTCATTAAATGGTTGAGACCATAATTCTGTTAGCTTGGGCCGGCCTTGTACATTTGAATGTCGCTGACCTTCAGACAGATTCTTTGCCTCTATCTCCTTCCTTAGAATTGGTCTGGGTACAATTGCAACTAAACCAGACATAATGTCTCAAAAATTAGACAGGTCAGCTTGCTCGGGGCTTTCAACCTTGAAGTGCGGCGGAAAGGCCTGCTGTACTCCAACTTTTACATTTCTGCTTTTAACCCTTCTTCTGCTGATGACGCATGGCATACAGTGGCCACAGCAGGGTCCCGATTGCTTCCACGGGACGTTACAGCTGTGGCAGCCTGTATGGGCAGAGGTAGCGGGGATCCGAGGAGAAATGGAGCACTGAAGCTGGCGGGGGGGGGACTCTCCTCACTGCTCAGCCATCCAGGATGGCAGCTCCCTACTCCACCCCCCACCCCCCACCAGCTGAAGTGCTCCATTTCTCCTCAGCTCCCCGCTGCCTCTGCCCAGGCAAGTGGGGAAAAGCAGCGGGCATCCTAGGAGAAGCTGCAGGCTGTGTCGCCCCTCTACTCCTTGCCGCCCTGAGGCCAAGCTGTGTTGGCCGCCTGGCACACCTGTTGCCATGGTGCCTGTACTCACAATGGTAACAGGTGCAAGAGGGTGCAGCCAGGCCGAACCTGGCTGTGCCCCCTTGCAGCTGCAACCGAGATGAGTGCCTCACTCGCCTCACCCTTCATATGGCCCTGCAGCTGCCGCCACTCCCCTGTAATGTCTCCTTAGAGGGAACCAATCCCCTCCAATGTGCACCATTGTTTCTTTAATTAATATGATTGTTTTTATGTAGGAGGCTAACAAGCTCCCTGTGTGATAGCAATCAAGTTAAGTAAAGAAACAATGAATATCTCCTTAAAAAGTAGGAATGATCTCATGTTTGGACCAAAAACCGAAACCGCTCCACTAAACCTGGAAGGAAACATCCTCTGTGGCCGCCCAATTAGGCCGGGGGATTCTCCCCTGCAGCTGCACATAAGCAAAGAGGTGGAATGTACTGACACCATTGATCTTATATGGCCACATGGCTATATTTGGTTAATGGCATCAACCTAATATGGCCATATGGTCTTATAAGGTCAATGGTGTCAGCACAGACAACCCACCCCTTTGTTTATGGTCAGCTGCCGAGCGGAGAATGCACCAACCCACAGCTGATTGGGTGGGAGGCTTCTGTGTTTAGAGGAGCTCAGGATTCGACCGGGCTGAACCTAAACTCATCCCTATTGAGTCTGAACCTAAACTCGGGATGAGTTGAAGAGGACCTGTCACCTCCAGTGAGCTATGGCATAAGGCGTTAGTAAATCCTACTGGCACCACCCAGCTCAACAAACTTTGATTGAAAAATCGAAGGAGCGGGGTGGAAAACTCTCGGCCGAACATAGAATTCAGTCAGCTTCAATCATTCTTCAGGTATTCTGACGTCCATCGGAGGTTCCTTCATCCAACCTTTTTTTAACATGTATGGTGGAATTGAACGGTTTTCTCACGTTCAGCTTGCGGGGGAAAACTATGCCAGCTATAGGGAGTGCATTTTACAGAGGAGAATCGGCGGTTTGGCTGTACATATATGTGCAAACGCATGGAACCAAAACCTCTGTATTTGATGCAAATTGTTCAAATAGCCATTATTGGTTGGGACAGGATTCCAGCAGAGGTAGGAAGTCAGTCAACAATAAATTAATTTTAACATGCCTGGGACTAGGAATCGGCTCAGGTTAGGACTGAACCTGAAGTGGACTTGAGCTCTTCCGAACAAGGAAGTGACATGAGCCTCACCTAGTATTATGGAGGAAAAAGCTGTCAGCTTTAGGTCTTCAAGACAGCTGATAAACTGTCATGGACGGAGCACTGCCTGTTAATTACAGGCGGCTTTGACAGCTAAGTTAGGTTACACAGCAGCAGGCTTCCCCACTGCTTGTGTAACCTAACATAGTGAAGCCAGAGCTGCAACAGCCTCTACTTGCTGTTAGCGGCTCGAGCTCTGAGGATGGTTTGGGCCAATGTCAAATCGCCATTGGTCCAAGCGGTCCAATCAAAATAAAGAAAAAAAAAACACTGAGGACATTGTTCTCGATGCCTCACCAGTGACAAGCAAGTGAGGAACAGGGAGGCTCCTCCCTGTCTCCTCCTTCTCCCTCCCTTCTCCACACAGCTCAGTGACCAGGTTGGGAGCGGGTCGGGGGTGGGCTGGGTGCGGAAGCGGGATGGGTGTGGGGCAGTGGTGGGCTGGATGCGGGCGTGCAGGGGGCAATGCCTCACCTAGCGTGGACTCCACTGCATGTCACTGGAGCACATCCACCCAATCAGAGATGGGATGTGCATTCTCTGCCTCACGGGTGCATGTAAAAAAAGGGGCCGGATGCTTGTGCTGATTTACATAATATGGCCACATAACCATATTCGGTATATGTTATTTGCAAAACACAGGCATGGGAATTTCCCGGCAGAATCTGATTGAGCGGCACAGAAGGAGCTGATCTTTCTGTGTTCAGGAGGCGCTCCTTCCATGTTCTGGGCAGCTTAGGTTTGGATTGAGTTAATTAATTCATTTAAGTTCATCCCCACTTGGGACAAATATAAATCGATAACAAAAATGAACTCCAACAAAACATAAAACAAGATAAATACAAAAACAAAATAAAAAAGGGCCAGACTTGATGGACCACTTGGGAGTTGACTTGTTAAACACCTGCCCAGCCATATGCTGGGTGAATGCCGCTCGTAGGGCATTCGCCCAGCATATGTTTGGGTGGAAGTTTTATAAGTCATCCCCTTGGTCTTTTTCTTCCATTACTCTTTTATTTTCTGTCTTTGTATTGCATGGTTCTATGAGCTGCCCTGCCTACGTCCACCTTATTTACACTTGGTAAAAATTGATCTGAGTGGTTGCCATTTTTATTTTGTGTCCAAGCATTTCTCTTACTTCACAAGCTCCTCTTTCTATTTTCTCTGCCCAGGTGTCAAAGCGAAACATTAGACTCCGATCAGATCCAAGATTTATGTTTTATAACCCGTCTCGCGGGCAAATAAACACATCCTTCCCCTTCCACCAGCATGAATGTCATGATATTGCCGTACGTTGGCTTGTGCATCCAGCCGAACGGAAACCTGTTTTCTCAAATGTCATAAATGCTCATCCACCTTCCCTAAACTGGCAGGACATGTAAGATGAACACAAATTGCTTATTTCATGGTCAGCCATAGTGTAATGAACACTTTTATTCTGCAGAAGTGTAAATGGTTCCGGATCGCTGGAGCGGGCGGCCGATGCAGAGAGATAAAAGAGGACGCAGATAAATATCCAGATGTATTGAAGCTCACGGAAAGTGCAATATATGTAGATGTTCGGTCTTGGGAAATCCCAGCGGGCAGTGGAGGAGAGCATGCAATATTCCTTATTGGCTGATGCGGCTTGTCGGAATATGCTTAACTTTTAACACGCGTGTTCTGACCCTTTTCCTTCCACGGCAGAGTGATAAATCACCAAATGAAACGTATGTGAAGCACGAGGATGGAAATAGAGGGAGTATATTGGGAGATACTGCAGAGAAAATGAGAATAAACTCAATATAAAAACATGACTACAAGGCTTCAATATCCACCTTCCCTGCAAAGGATTTTCTGTACTTATAAGTTTAGAGGGTTTTATGGCAATTTGATGGGTTCAGTTCTTTTATATCTACGATGTAACTGGCATAAGCATTTTCACTATCAACTTTGTCATCATATTACATTGATGATTAGGGCCATCCCTGTAATGATGCAACCTCAGGCTGTTGCCTCAGAGGGCATCTAATTGAGTCACGTGGGGGGACTGGACGCAAAGCAGAATGGCCGCTTTGCTGTACAATGTTTGCTGTACCCACACCGTCCCCCGTCCGTTCTGCCAGTCAGTGCTGTTTGCGGTATACTGAGACGCTGAAGCGGATCCCGACAATTGTGACAAGCGGTGACTGACAGCTGGCTCTGCCTATCTAGAGGCAGAGCCAGCTGTACCCGCCCCCTCCCCCGTCCGGTCCGCCCGGCAGCGCT
>NW_017306737.1:442676-443255 GCF_000935625.1 Nanorana parkeri
ATGGGGGGATGAGAAACCCCCCCCCCCCCCCTCATAGTTCTCCTTTAAGAAAAGATTTCTCGGAATTCTTCTTTAAAGACTCCCTTAAAAGCATTTTGTTATAGCTGCTCGAAGAGTGCACACATTTTCTGCCAGAAATCTTTCGAGCTGTTCTCTGCCTCTGCTGCACTTTTATCAGTAACATTGTTCACAGTTCTCTCTGTGGACTAAGAACACCTACCCCCTATGTTATGGAAAAGAGAAAGTGGGTAGGTGTCGTGCAGTCCTGTCCTAAGGTCATAGCATTGCTCTTTCATAGATACAGCGGAGTAAGTGAGCGTTGTTACCCTAGGACAGGAAGTGAGTTACTGGCAGGATCACCAAGTGGAAATAAAGTATAAAAGCCTGAAAAGGAAAACCAATACAGCCACTAGATCTAAGGACTGATATGCTGCAACATATTCGATTCTTGCTCTGCGGCAGGGATGTGCGGTCAGGGGAGGCAGGTGAGGCAGAGCCTCACCTAG
This sequence comes from Nanorana parkeri, assembly GCF_000935625.1. NCBI lineage: Eukaryota > Metazoa > Chordata > Amphibia > Anura > Dicroglossidae > Nanorana > Nanorana parkeri. Next base: position 443,183 of record NW_017306737.1, read on the forward strand.
TATTATGGAGGAAAAAGCTGTCAGCTCCAAGTCTGAAGTCTTTTCTCCATTCAGATCGGCTTCTATCAGGTTA
>NW_017306737.1:443321-466821 GCF_000935625.1 Nanorana parkeri
GAATGTCTCACCGCCCATCACTGCTCTGTGGTTATATACTGTATTCTTTAAAAATGATTATAAGGGGTGTGACCTTGGGGTGATTAGTGCATATACTATGTATGCGCAAATACTATGTAACTATGTTACTATATGGTGAGCGCCTACGAATGCAGTCTACTCGCAATAACTTCGGTTTAAGGGCTCGGTAGCCCACTTTTATTCAAAACAAAGTTCATATATCCCTCTCGGATACCCTCGCAGGGGTTGTTCAGCATAACATTCTTGCAAGGCTTCAAAACAACACAATAGCAGCCTCCTGGCTTCCACTTTAAACAGTAACACTTCTGACCCTCTGGTCCTCTTTGAAGTGCTTACCCATGCTGGCTACTGATGGCCCCTCAGGCTCACGGCTCTTCTAGCCTCACCAGTTCTCTCCCAGCCTCCCTGGCTGTCCTAGTGTGCCTCCAGCACACTCACCACCTGACTCCTCTCTGACTTCTGCGGGGTGTTCTCCTGATACCTGAACACGGTCTGTTCCTCTTTACCAGCAAGAGCTAATTCCCCTAGCCAGCATCCTTTACTTAATGGCTGTGCACACCTGTGCAATCATCGAGTGTTGCCCACTGCTAAAGCCTGGACCCAGGACCAGGGATCTCATCTTCCCTCCAAAATCACCTTGAAACCTCCCAGTTCCAGGATCCCAAGCAGAATCCAGACAATCCCAGGTGATCATCACATCCAATTCTACAGTGGGATTGCCACACAATACCACATAGGTTAGATTTATTGTTAATGTAAAGTCCAGACATAGAGGTTATGTTGAGATAAAGGGGTCCATTAAAAAAAAAATTGATGTGGCTCTACTATGGAAATCAGATACAGCTATGTGCATATAAATATACTAATGTACTATTACCATTGTACTAGGTAGTGTGTGCTTGAAATGAATAGAGGGGAACAAAGTCCAGGAGAAGAGCCAGGTCACATCATCGTATGGACCATATTTGGACGATGATTTCAGCCAAGTTCCCCGACATTTTCCTCTTGGAATTGCAGAGAAATTTCATTTTATCTTTTTAATTGTCACTTTTGCTGGAGAACATTCTACAGGTGTGACATTTCAGATACAGGTTTGAGCAACCTCGACGCATTAACCACTTCAGTACATACATGTGGCAGCATACGGTGGGCTTTATTGCATGTTGCCACATACAGGTGAAACTCGAATAATTAGAATAGAATAGAATTGCAGTAAGTACTGCAAAAGGGGCCCAAACCAAGTACTGAGTACATATGCATGCTTGTACTTTTCAGAGGTCCGATATTGTTCTATGTACAATCCTTGTTTTATTGATTGCATGTAATAATCTACTTTTTTGAGGTTGTGGATTTGGGGTTCTTGGGGTTTTCATGAGCTGTAAGCCATAATCATCACAATGACAAATCACGGCTTGAACTATCTTGCTTTGCATGTAATGAGTCTATCTCATATATTAGTTTCACCTTTTAAGTTGCATTCGTGAAATAAATGAACTTTGCACGATATTCTAATTATTCGAGTTTCACCTGTATACTGCCTGGCCCCCCAAAAAAGACAGACCATCTAATATTTTGTTTTAGCTTTGATTACGGCACACATTCGCCGTGGCATGGTTTTGGTAAGCTTCTGCAATGTCACAACATTTATTTCCTCTCAGAGTTGCATTTATTTTTCACCAAGATCTTGTAGTGATGGTGGGAGAGTCAGACCTCTGCGTCAAGTCTTCTCCGCCACATGCCAAACATTTTCAATGGGGTTAGGGTCTGGACTCTGTGGTGGCCAATCCATGTGTGACAATGATGTCTCATGCTCTCTGAATCACTCTTTCACAATCTGAGCCCGATGAAACCTGGCATTGTCATCTTGGAATATGCCCAATGTGTCATCAGGGAAGAAAAAAACCCATTGATGGATAACCTGGTCATTCAGTATATTCAGGGGGGCAGCTGACCTCATTTTTTGGAGACATAACATTGCTGAACCTAGACCTGACCAACTGAAGCAACCCCAGATCATAACACTGCCCCCATAGGCTTAGACAGTGGGCACTAGGCATGCATCACTTCATCTGCCTCTCTTCTTACCCTGATGCGCCCATCACTATAGAACGGGGTAAATCTGAATTTATCAGACCATATGACCTTTTTTCCATTGCTCTAGCATCCAATCCTTATGCTCCGTAGCAAATGTAAACCTATTTTTCCGATAAGCCTCATTAATGATTGGTTTTCTTAAGGCTACACAGTTGTTTAGTCCCAATCCCTTGAGTTCTCTTTGCACTGTGCGTGTGGAGATGCTTTTTATTTTACTATTAAACATTGCCGTGAGTTCTACTACTGATTTTCTATTTGATTTCACCAAACGTTTAAGTGATCTCCAAACATGATTTTTCAAGATTTTTTTCCGACCACATTTCATGACTTGAGACTATCCTGCTCACTCTCCCGAACACACAACTCTCATCTACAGGACCTCACCAGGGCTGCCCATACCTTATGGAATTCTCTCCCACGCCACAACAGGCTCTCACCGTCCCTAAAGGGCTTTAAAAAATCCCTAAAAATGTACTTCTTTAGAGAAGCGTATCAGCTCCCCTCTTGATTTCTCACCCTATAAAACCTTCCCTTTGGCTTCCATTTCACAGTACTCCCAAATCCCTCCCATTTTATTTGGTATACATCTGTAGTCTGTCTTTCCTTCCCCACCTCTGTGTCTTTGGTCCCCTTCCTCTTACACTGTAAGCTCGTTTGGGCAGGGTCCTCCTCACCTATTATTTCTGTATGTCAATGATGCTTGTCATTGTTTCTTACTTGTCTTCTCTAAATGATTGTACAGCACTGCGGAATATGTTGGCACTACATAAATAGTTGTAATTATAATTTCTACATCGAAAATAATGGGTCACCACTATCCTTCCATGTTTTAATAATACGTTGGGTCGTTCCTAACTCAATTTTAGTAGTTAGTTGTTTTTTTGATGCTTGATGAGTGCCAATAATTTGACCATTCTGAAACAGAGATACATCTTTTCCACGTGGTTGTTTATGAAATCAGAAGATACTCACTGCATCAGTTTGGGTTAACTTGTTGCCAGTTGAAACATCTTAATCACTGCACTAATTATCCAATGGAAGGCTTTTACCTAAAAGGTGGTGACCTTTTTTTTTGGACAGGTAGTGTATTTTGTGCTCTGTCACTGGCAGCTCCTGGTCATGATCCGGAGATGGTAGGATGTGCTTTAATTCACGTGATCACCATAACAGTCACTGTGATTAAGAAGTCCATGTAACACCTACAGCATTATGCAAGGGTCGGCAGGAGCTGGCAATAAGGCTGGGTTCACACCTAGGCGTATCGAATATGCGCGCTTCCGAGGGCTACCTGGCTGTATCCCAATGGATACGCGCGGCAAATATGCCCCAAAGAAGCTCCTGTACTTCTTTGGGGGTAGGGCGTTTTGTTGCACGTTCATACGGCCTGTAATACGCTCAGGTGTGAACCATACCCATAGGAAATAATGGGATTTCGGTGTTTGAGCGTTTTGCAGAGCGTAGGAACCATAGGTGTGAACCGTGCCTAAGGGGTTAAGATAAATTTAGAGATTTGGACCGTTCTTAATGGAGAGACTAATGCAAGGTCCCCAAAACTAGCCGGATCAATATTCATCTCTTCCCAGAACTGTGTGCTGGTTGGACAATATATATCACTGATTTGCATCCTTCTGAAATGGACACATGATTTAAAAAAAATTGGATTATCTCACCTTGTAATGTTCTACATACATGGCATCATGCAATCTGATGTTGCTACAAAGTTCCAGCTGAATTCTTCTACAATGCACAACAATCTGCTTTTTGTTGGGTTAAAAAACAAAATCACAATTTTTGTTTTCTTTCTGTTTTTAAAGAATTGTCTTCGGTATAAAATCTTCGTAGTTCTTTCAGTATATACACAGCTCCCCCTACCTGCCGAAGTCAGACATGTTACATACTTAGACTGCAGAGCGTGTCTCTGTCATTTTCTAAAACAATCTTTGCAGGATTTTCAGCATGAGCCTACCCGCTCCTTAAAAGGAGAACTATGAGGGGGGTGCTTTTCACTCACCTCATAGTTCTCCTTAGGTAACGGGAGGACACAAACTAGCGTCCTCCCGTCACCCTAGGCTCAGTATACCGCCAGCTGCAGCTCGCGGTATACTGAGACGCCGCAGCTGAAGTGGATCCCGACAATTGTGCCGGGATCCGCCCAGCTGCATGACTGACAGCTGGCTCTGCCTCTAGATAGGCAGAGCCAGCTGTCAGTCATGCAGCTGGGCGGATCCCGGCACAATTGTCGGGATCCACTTCAGCTGCGGCGTCTCAGTATACCGCGAGCTGCAGCTGGCGGTATACTGAGCCTAGGGTGACGGGAGGACGCTAGTTTGTGTCCTCCCGTTACCTAAGGAGAACTATGGGGAAAAGCCTTAACCCCATAGTTCTCCTTTAAAGTTAATGTAAACCCAATCACAAAACTCTCGTAGAAGCTTTAACACGTTCATGTTATATCAAAAAGTCGCTTTTGATGTTTTTCAAAAGCTTTCATTATAGTCATCCTTGGGGATCCCACCTCGAAGGCGTAGATGATTCAGGTTGTTATGCGGTGGCAGCCCCCTGTACCTGTCTCCCAATTGTTCGCCTGCGTTTTGAACCTGTCACTCAGGCTTCCTTTGGAGATCACAAGAGGCCACCTTGGTACAGATTACACAGACATGATCCACTGTTGTCACCATCGGGAAACCCGCCCTGGGAAATGTCATGCAGCCATCATTGGAGTGCGTGTAGACAGGAAGTGGCTGCAAAAAGGTAGCATTCAGATGCAACATAGGTAAAAATCATGTTCTAAAAAGAAAACAACGTGGCAATTGTTTATCATCCAGTTTGGGTTATTGTTAAAGGCCTAACTTTGGGCTTTTTTTTTTTTTTTTTTTTTTGTAAATAAAAAAAGGGCTGCAATACTAATTCTCAATCTGGAGCTGTCCTTGCACTACCTCCTTTCCATCATTTGATGTCCTCAGTCCTGGTTGAATAATGCTCAGTGGCACTCAACCCGAAAGACTGAGGAAATTCAGTGAGTGCAGGGCATCATAGCCATACCTTTAAGGCCTCATTCACACGAGAAAAGGCCGGCACATACAGCTCTGTGCTGCGTGCACGGCCGTATCGGGCAGCTCCTGGGAAGGACAGGTGCTGAGTGTGATTAGTATGCAGCCCCTGTCCTTCTCTATGGGAGTATGCGGCCGTACGCTACCCTACCTTTACCCCAAGTGCAGATCAGTACGGGTGCGGGTGTACCAACTCGGACGCAGACAGGATCCATCCTGTCAGCGTACAAGTACGGACACCCGCACGGACGTGCAGGGTGGGTGAGCGTAGGGCGGCGTAAGGCTGAGTACTCCAATAGAGAAGGAGAGCGGTTGCGTATTAATCACACGCAGCACCTGTCCTTCTCGGGAGCTGCCCGATATGGCCGCGCACGCAGCATGGAGCTGTAAGTGTCGGCCTTTTCTCATGTGAATGTGGGCTAAAGGGGCATAACCAATGTGCCCTTCATTCACAGGGGAGTGACACAGTGAGCACCTCTGAAGTCATCACTTGAAAACCGTCCACCAACAGGAAAAGATCAGAAGAAGAAAAAGACCCTTCGTATCACATGACTAGCCTAAAGACCTCTGGAGAAAGGTAAGTATAAAATAAAAAAAAGAGGATACATCAATGGGGGGAATCCAAGGTGAAGAGGGGGTTGATTGTGAGCAGGGGGCAGAGTCCACAGTTGGGCTTTAAGTGTTAGAAGCAGGCTGCATGTTAACAGTTAGTCATAGATGTCAGATTAGAGTTTAGGGTTTGATTGATGGAATTGGGGTTTAAGTGTGAAGACTTTGGGTTCGGCTGAGGTTAGGGGTCAGGGCATGTAGGTAATGTTTTTTTGAGCTGTGCCAAACCTGTCTGAAGCTGAATCCTGGCCTGGAAAAAAATACCCTAGCAGTGGAACTTCCCTCCCCCTTCCCCCTGCACTGAATGAGTTAATGCTCACTAAGTCTCCAAGTAGTGTAATAAGGAGCAATAACTGCCATATTCCCCTCTCGGGAAGGCTCCCTCCATCTGGGTGACCAGTCCCTCAAAGGCTCTTCTCTGTCCCACCCCTGCCTCCCCCACAGGGCTAATAGTGCTGCATTGTACATGATGATGCCAAGGCACCGCCTGCAGCCTGGAACGTCGGGGAGAGTGCTGGAGCCTACCAGAGCTGGGGGGTTAATGTCGGTAATATCACCTCTTCGTCTTCCCCTATCATAGACTTAACAAGCTTTTATCCCTGGCAGTTTGGGGCTGGGGATTTTTTTTTTTCAAGCCCAGGATTTAGCTCTAAAGAAGAACTCCAGACAAAGAAAAAAACCTACCCATGCAGTGGGGCTACCCAAGCAATGTAAGAGTTGTTTTGTCTAGGGGGGCTCAAATAAAGTTGTATTACTCACCTGATCCTCAGTCCCACTGCAGTGAGTGCTCACCTCTGCTCTGGCTATGGATTGTCACTTGGTGTCCTCATGTCTAATGCAAGTCAATGGAACTGCATAAGACGTACTGACATCAGCAGTCTTTAGACCACTGATCAGTGATCATCTCTGTCCCCCTCTGCTCCGGCTATAAAATGTCTCTTGCTGTCCTCATGTCTAGTGCAAGTCAATGGACCTGCATACAGGACCGGATTTCCCACAAGGCCAACCAAGGCCCGGCCTCAGGGCAGCAGGGAGTAGAGGGGCAGCTGGGGTGTGGAATTCCTATCTCCCGATGCCCGGGACATGCAGTTCCGGGAGCTGGGCGGGTAGTTGTCTTCTACATTTAGCCCTGCTTTGGGCAAGCAAGGCTAAATGTACAGCGGGGAAGCCGCCACTTGTTTTGTACAAGTGATCTCGGTGATATCGCCGAGATCACTTGTATGCAGCCTGCAGGTCTGCCATTCTCCATGGGGGGGGGGAGTTGGCGGGTAGGGGGGCGCATTGAGGAACCTGGCCTTGGGGCAGCAGAGAGAGTAAATCCGGCCCTGGCTGCATAATGTACTGATGTTAGCGGTCCACTGGAGCCAAGGGAAGAAGAAGCTAGCAGTCCTGAGGGAGCTGTGGGGACCGAGGATCAGGTGAGTATATCTGCTTTATTTGAGTGTCCTAGACAAAACAAGCACCTAACCCTTGCAGTGTGAAGGTAGCCTCAGTGCATGAGTCATTTTTTAAAAACGTTATGGGACCAACAATGATCTAAGATCAAGACATAAAACAAGAAATCTAAAAAGTCTCATACTTGATGGACCACTTGGCCTTTTCTTCACCATCACTCGTCTCCTAGCCATTTCTTCAGTCCATGATGTGCTCTCTATATACTGTTGTCTATTGCAGGACAACTTAAGATGATTATCCGGAGAGAAATGAAGAAGCCTCCAGTCCTCCGGTCCTTTAGCCGAGTCCCAATTGTCAGATACTACCAGTTATGTCCGGACGGGGGAGTACAAAACGCCATCTCAGAACTGGCTCAGAGACCAAAATGAAATGTGATAGTTAAAGGATTAGGCAATTGCTGGAGATCAGAGCCTGTCTGCATGAAAGCCATTCGGCTCGGTTGGACTCCTTGTCATTGCTCGGAGAAGCGCTGGGAACGGTAAATTGTATCATGCTCCATGTGAAGGATGCAAAGGAAATTTCACTGGAAATGGCACATGTTCCACGGGTAATACCAGAGGGGAGATGTATCGGGCCCGGCAGACAGCACAGAACATTAAATATAACAGCTCTTTTCCCCAGGCTATGCACTAATGCAGCAGTTCCTCTCTAGAACAGACTGGAGCTATTTCTGTCACCAAAGATGAGAACCTTTTTTTTTTCCTGGTTGCTTATTGAAGCTGAACTCTAGGCAGATTGAACGAGCACCACATAATGGACTTGTGTATTACTTTAAAAATAAATATGTATTCGCACACTGCTAGCATAAGTACCGGAATCCGTCTTCCTAGCAGCTTTATCTCCTGCACTGAACAGCAGCCCTGAGACTGGGAAAGGGAAGAACTTGGAACCAATTAGGCTTTGCACATATGAAAGAAAGACATGGGCACAACAGTGACTTAGTGGTTAGTCCTCCAGCCTCGCAGCCCTTTGGGTCCCTGATTCGAATCCTGGTCAGGACACTATCTGCATGGAGTTTGCATTTTCTACCTGTGCTTAGGTGGGTTTCCTCTTATACTCTGAGGACATGCTGGAAGGTGAATTGGCCCTGTGTGTATAATAGGGATCTCAGACTTTAAGCTCCTTGAGGGCAGGGACTGATGCAAATATGTAGTATGTAAAGCACTATATAAGTAACTAAAGTAAACATACTTAGAGGAGGAGAGAGAAAAGTGAAAAGGGCTTATGTGTAGCTGCTCCTTTATGTTCAGTTGAAGGTGGGGCGTCGACACCAGTATTTCCTAATTCAAGCTCTAAACTCTGAAGGTGGCCATACACTGTACAACCATCGCAAGACCTAAGTCTTGCGATGGTTGTAAAGTGATTAAAAAAACGTACGATCTGCCCATCATGGACAGGCAGATCGTACTCTCGATCATCGCAAAGCCCGCCCCCTGAGGGGCGGGCTTCCGATGACCGCAATGCTGAACGGGCAGTGTCCACCTGCACACACCGGCCCGTTCGGCATTTATCTCCCGAGCACCGTTCAAACCAGCCGAAAATCGTACGATTCCCGGCTGGTTTTCTAGCGTGCTCCTTAGACAAAAGACGTGCGACCGTACAGTATAAACGGTCGCACGTCTTCGTTCACACTGCTCGATTCTCGTACGATCGTGGGATTTCCAGCGATTCTTGTATGAGAATCGAGCAGTATGTATGGGCACCTTAACAGCTAGGAGGTATCAACCTTCCTGGCTTAGTGGGGCATCATGTGCCCATCCCGAGGGGTCATCACCACGCACCCCTGCACTTATGGCGTAAGGATATAGTGCACTAGTTTCTGCAGCATCAAAGATCCCCCCCCCAACTATAGAGGAAGAGGACCCAGCATGCCATGTGACTAACCTGAAAAATAAGTATATAAAAAGCAAAACATACATGCTTCTAGGGGCCCTCCAGCAGAGGAGGGGAGTGCCATGCTGGCAAGGGGGCTACAAAATCCAGAGCCGGCTGGACAAAATTATACATTGCACACAGCTTTTGGCAGATGATAAATATTTAAAATTGTGTATTTAGAGGCATGTATGTTTTGTGGAGGTCTTCACGTTGGTCACATGATGTGCTGGGTCCTCTTCATGTTTGGTTTGGTGGTCCTTGATGCAGCAGAAACTGGTACTCTAAATCCTTGCACCAGGAGTGCAGGGAGGGTGTGGTAATGACCCCTCAGGGGGCGTGCCCATGATTCCCTGCCCTCACAGGACATCCTTCTGAGAGACAGAGTGCAGATGTACTAAAGCTAAAGTGAACTCTGATTACCGAGAATTAATTACAGCAACAAATTGTATGTAAAAATACGGGACTAAGCTGGCAGATTGCAAAGAAAGGACTGACATGTTTTGGGACATGCTTTGGTATATCAGCACACTATCTCTCTTCTTGCTTGTAGTTGGATATTTATAGCATATATACATATACAGTATATATATATATATATATATATATATAAGCCTCGGGTCCCTAGCCTTCAAAATGACCGACACCTCCCCACATGCGTATGCCTTATTGTCTGAGACATCGTGAGCGGCAATGAGAAGCGACGCTAAGTTGACATCCTTACCCTCTAAAATATCTTTCCGTAGATTCACCGGCACAAAATGAGCCGGTGTGATGTGGGGAGGCATGATGCCTGGATTGAGGGGCCCCATCATGACAGCTGAAGTGGAAGCCACCGCAGAAGTAACGGGAGCGTCAGGTGCTGCTGCCGCCGGAACAACCGGCGGAACTACCGCCGGAACCGCCGTCGGACCTACTGCCACCAGTCTCTCCAAGTTGTCCGTCCTGTGCTGAAGGTCGTGCAGAGACGTGGACATAATGTTCAAAGTGGAATGAATCTGTGTCAGAGAAGTGACCACAGTCTCCATGGACACCTGCTGTGACACCCCACTGGCAGCCGCCGTCGGGAACAGCAATCTGAATAATTCGGCCTTCCTTGCAGTGGACGAAAAGGGGATGCCCCTCTTCTGGAGCTCCAGTAAGAGCTTGGGAATAGTCCACGCCCTCATGGATGGGGCGCTTCCGTGCTCAGAAGCTCTGGCCGTCGTAGCCGGGAGCGATGCCCCGTCTAAACTCTCTGAGACATGTGACATGTCTGCTGGTCCTCACTGTAAAACATGAGAAAAACGCTGGATCAGCCCCGAACCTGACTAACCCAGCCCCCCTTTTCTCTGTGACTGCGGCTAAGTGTGCGTGTATGGCCACAACCTGAAAAGATGCATGCCATGGCTGGCTTGCTGAAATAACCCTAAAATAAGCCTGTCAGTGCGGTAAATGACATCAGACAGCCAGATGACCTATCCATCAGTGTATATGTACGTGCAATCGTGACGTATGAATGAGGCCGAGGCACTACAGCACATACTGACCTACCACCTTGGAACCTCCGACTAAGGAGCAGCCTTGCTGCCCTGCGCAACCTGGCCCTGCGTGGATGACGCACCCTCGTGGGCAGCGTGGGCCGTGACGTGCCATCTGCCAGAGGCCTGACCAACGTGCGAAGGTGTATTGCCGTGACGTGCACCCCCCCCTCTCACCGCGTGACCTGTCCATGCTGACTTGTGCCCCTCCCCCCCTTAAAAAAGGGCAGCGTGGGCCGTGATGTGCCATCTGCCAGAGGCCTGACCAACGTGCGAAGGTGTATTGCCGTGACGTGCACCCCCCCCTCTCCCCGCGTGACCTGGCCATGCTGACTTGTGCCCCTCCCCCCCTTTACCGTATGGGACCCCTGCCCATCATGTCTTGGCAGCCAGATGACAGCGCCTGTGTGGTGTCTGCGAGCTGACACTCGATTCCCCAGCGAGCCTGAGGGTGTCCGCCTGAACGTGCGGTGGCCCCCCTTAAGATGCCTACCCCAAGTGCCACCATGCCCTCGGTCAAGGCCCGCCCGAGCCCCTCCCCCCCAAAAACATTTGAAAGTTGCCTGATTGTTATGCTTGGACTGGACAGTGAAAGGCGAAGCAGCACAGTGGTGGGCTCACCTCAATTTACTCTCTCCTCCAGTCAGCATGCTACTTGTCAGCACATGAACTGATTGACAATGCTCCTCCTCCATTCTCATACTAACACAGGAAGTGTTGTACTAGCAGGTGAAAATAAAAGAAAAATATACTTTAAAAAGCCTTAAAAAGAGAACTAATGCAGCCGCCACATCTAAGGACTAGTAAGGTGCATTGTATTAATTTTTTTCTTTTGGGTTTAAAACACTTATATTTTTTTCCTGATGCTCTGAATCTGATCAGGAGCTGTGCTCCTCTGCTCCATCTAGTGACCAAAATGCAGTATTACGTTACAGACTTTCGACCTAAAGATAAGATATACTAAGAGTGTTCGTTTTTGCATCTATCCGCTCGGAAAGAAATGTTCAGAAAGATCCGTAGGGTGAATGGTTCTGCAAATTGGTTATAAATAGACCCTTATGTGTCCGCACGCTTGACAGTTAGTGAACAAGGCAGAGGCAGCATGGGGCTGTGACCAGTCAAGGTTGAAGAATTCCTGCAAATGACTATAGTCTTATTTTTGTCAGGTTTAGGAGAGAGAAAATTGAAAATTGGGTCCAAAGTGGAGTTTTCTTTTGAATAGTACAAGTATCACATTTCTAAATGGGTAATGATTGCTATTCACAAAGCTAATTGCTATACGGACCTAATGAACATTGACAAATGTGTCAGCATGCGTGAGTGCCATTTTGAGCTCTGGCCTGACAGAAGGAACAATAGACAACCAGCTGAAACCTTCAACCCCTGCTGGTAGCTCCAATCATCCTCTATGGCAGAGAATCAAGGATTTTTTTTTTCTAGGACCTTGTGTGCCCCAGAGACAGGCTGATAGTCACTCATCCCTCCGGATGGTGCAGGTTCGAACAACTAATGCTAAATGTCTGCTGGCAAGGTCTGCCCCATATTAGCTCCATTGGTTTAGTGTAACTGTAAAAGCGTAGTCTGAATCCAGCAGTCTTATTATACATGTATATTTCATTACGCCAGGAGAGTTCCAATGCACAAATGACAGTAGGCAATTGTTGTGAGACGGATGGTGCCATTTGTTTTGTTCTAAGGTAAATTAAGCATGCAGCCCTGAAACAGATAATGCATTTAACGCTTAGCGTGGGAAAAGGTGTGTGCAGATTAAAGGTGAGAAGCAAATGAGAACATTTATTTACCTTCATATGTCAAACTGAATGTTCTCCTTATGCTTTGTGGCAAAAAGCCATACTCTTCCGACTCTTGCGTATCTCAGGTTCAAAATGTACAGCCAAAGGAAGCACGCGGATTAGGTTATTTGCTGCCTTGAATTGCTGGGAGGTTCCGAGTCTTCCTGTGATGCGAAAGCTGTCGGGCGGGTTAATTTCATTCCTTCTAAAGTCACATGATGTTATACAATGTATGGGCAAACTTTTGTGGACATCTGCCCTTCTGTAAAAGACGTACCTGCAAGCCAACTCTGGCTCAAAGACATGTGGGCACATCTGCACACAATCCCGTGCTAAGAGTTCCGGGCAAAGATGTATTGGCGCATAAACATGCACGCATTGGAGCATAATTGTGCCAACAACGTATGGGTGCACACAAGTTAGCACACTGGTGCACGTTTGTTAGGGCTCAGTCTAGTTAAACAAGTCACGAGCATGGAGCCAGTTGATGAGTAGTCTTCAGCTTGTACATGTGTTCCTTGCATCTGATCCTGTATATCTACTTCCCTGTGTATGAACCTGGGTCATGACCATTTGACTACGCCTCAGCCTCTTGATCTGGTACCTCGATATTCTGCCTGTCCATGTATGACCCTGGCTTACAATCCTTGACTTTACTCCTGACTATCGTTACTATACGGCTAAAGATTCTGCTGACTTGTGTATGACCTCGGCTGCCGGTTCTGATTTTGTTCTTAGCTATCTTCCTGGTGCCTGGTACGCTCCCTGTCTGGTATCTATATATCTGGTCCACATTCAACGACAGTGCATCATTCCTTGGCTCCAGTTCCCAGAGGATTCTTTGGTCATCACGATTCTGCAGGCTCGATTACCGGTTCCACACTCTCAAGTACCTGCACAGACTTCATTTGGTTATCAGCAACAACATCTGTGCCACTCCACATCCTTACATGACCTAGCACCACCTCCAAAGGTGTGAGACGACAGGAACACAGGCAGCCCCCATTTCAACTCTGTCCCCATTCAGGTACATGACACCATCACAGTGCTATGAGCTTGTTGGAAGTTCCATTCCAAAACCAAGTTCATACAATCATGCAATCTCGAATGATGAACAATAACATAAAAATACATTTTAGACATTTTAGACAATTGTGGGCTTCTATCCTTGTGGCAACAGTTCGGTAAAGGCCCTTTTGTGTTCCAGCATAACTGTGCCATCTGCACAAAGCCAGCTCTATAGAGACATGGTTTGACCAGTCTGGTGTGGAGCCCTAACCTCAGCCCCATGGATTGCCTTTGGTATGAACTGGAATGGTGTTTGTGATCCAAGTCTGCTCATGCAGCATCAGTATCCATCCTTACAAATGCTCTTTTGGCTGGATGGGCTCACATTTCCCCAGGCACACTCCAAAATCTTGTGGAAAGCCTTCTCAGAAAAGTGACGGCTGTTATAGCCTCAAAGGATGTGGTAGTGGTGGGGGTAAGGCAGCAACTCCATATTAATGACCATGGTTTTGGAACTGGATATGCCAAGCACAAAAAGGTGTGATAGTCAGGTGTCCACATTTATTTGCTTGGATATGGGCTTTCAGGAAATGTCTGCTGACCACCAAACCACCAATTTAAAGTGAATTTGTGCTTTGCTCATGCAGTTACCAGTCCACCGGTCCACCATTAATCCTCCTTCCCTATGAGAAACTGTAAACAAGTATGTTCTTTGATTGCCCATACAAATATACACACAGAGTATGTCTACTCCCCATGGGTGCAAAGTACTCAGGAGTCCCACCAGTGCCTTTAGCTCTTCTTCATTTTGCACAGTCTCCGTGCATTTTAAACAGACAGGGAGGGTCTATGACTGTCTGGACTTAAAGGAAGATAAGTACTGTAGGGATGAGCTCTGGACTGAAAATAGATATTGCAATTGTAGCGCTCACCCTCGAAGAAGCCGCTGAATACGAACTAGGGCTCTCCTACCTGTTTTGCCAGCCACCGGCCCTTTTCTCAGCTCCAGCAACACTGACACTTCAGCATAGAAACAGGCTCGAGTCGTAGGGTCTTTTTTTAGCATTTATTGCACAGTAGCAACTAGGAGAGAGGGTTAGGGTTGCAGGATACCCGAGTAATCAAAAATAGAGGACTGTGGCTTCACTCTTAGCAACAGCTTGTAACAGTAGCACAATGGTCCTGTAAGAGCGACCAGTAATCTGTAGTAGCACCAGAGAACAGCCAGGAATAGTCCAGGAATTTGAGAGAGCGAGAACTGTTAAAGGACTTGTAGTGCACCAACTGGCTTCTTTTCTACATAGTAACTGAGATTAGAGCGAGGGATCTCTTACGGGGTCCAGACGGTAGCTCTCACCAGCTCCTCTGCAACACTCTTCAATAAGCAGATTCCACCTCCAGCCCAGCTTCCTCAGGCTTCATTTCAGTAGCATTTTAGGTCTCTGGGCCCCCAGCATCTGCCACATGCTGAGGCCTAGACCAGACATGCTGTAGCACACAGACCTCCTCACAGGGAGAGCCCCAGAGAGGGAGAGAGAGAGAGTTCTGGAAAGTGTCCCTAAACGTTTATCACCTTCTTCCACCCATACCTGCTCAGTGATTGGTCAGAGTCAGATGCATGGATCATCCCTCACTGTATGCTGAGGCCCCAGCCCAGCAACAGGGGGAACCAGTCTATTTACCAGACTCAGGGAATCCCGCAGAACTCCGAGCAATCAGCAAAGGACAAGGGGGCACTCTTTGCGTCTGGAGGAAAGGAGGTTTAACCTTTGCATCCGAAAATTATTCTTCACAGTTAGAGCTGTGAAAATGTGGAATAGACTCCCCCAGGAGCTTGCTCTAGCTAGCTAGGTTAATTGTTTAAAAAAACATCTGGATGTATTCCTAAATGCACAGAATATTACTGGATATTGAGTTATATCGATGGACTTGTGTCTTTTTTCAACATGACTAACTATGTAACTATGTAACTATCCAAACTGATTACAGTCCAGATATCCACTAAATTTAGTAGCGACATAGCAGATGGCGCTACACGATATAAACATTTTTATTGATCTCTTAATGAGATGCAGAGTTTATCTTGTTATTTTTGCTCAGAGATGGCGTCAAGGTAACTTCGGTGGCTTTTATTAATAGGTGGGAGCATAAAAGGCAACCAGTGACAACTAATTAAAGTGAATTTGTACTTTGCCCATGCAGCCACAAGTCCATTTCCCCATGAACTGTAAACCTTTTTCAGTTTGAAGAAAAAAAAAGAAGGCGTACAGTGCTGTGTGACTTATTTGCATACCTAATTCATTTTGGGAAGTAGATAGGTACTTGGGCACCCATGGCCATCAACAAGAAGCCAAAGGTTTGTCTTGGACAATAAATCTTGTTGTGCAACTGGTTGTAGGCCCATATAGGCCCATATGCAGAGCTTACATTTACTGTTAGCCTGTTATTTAGCAGGGGAGTGAAGCTGGCTGAAGTGTCTGTACAGGCTGTCATCTTGGCAACATTCATCCCTCGATTTGCAGTTGGCTCTCATCAGTCGCCCAGGAGCTAGCACTGCCAAGATGCCTCCCAGGCTCCTTCTGAGACTTCAAACATAGTCTGCATTCTGCTTAAAACAAGCCTTGGCACCAGTAAAAAAGGTCAACTGCTCTCCATGACCTTTTCAAAAACACATATGAGCAAACCTTTCTATGGAAATTTTTGATTGCTCAGAAGGATTCTGCTGGTCGCAGAAATCCCTTTCTAGACGTGTCTGTGAAGGTTCTCATTCATCCAGGTCATGGTATAGCTGTAAAAATAAATCTTCAAGAAAAATACAGCAAGTCCAGCTGCTCTGATTTATTGTTTACAGATATACCCTTTCTACACATTCCCTCCAAACACCAGCAGGCCATAGAACATGTCCCGAAAGCCCACCTTAAGGTTGCCACCTGTCTAGGATTCACACAGATAGTCCAGGTTTTGAGTCCTGTATGTGATGTGTCTGTGCTTCAGGCCAGCCAAAACCCGGACACAAGATGTCACGATGTCAGGCGGACAGTGGTCCTGGTGTTCCGGCTCAGATGAAGCTGTGCTTTGTGCACAGTATAGGTGTATAGGTGTAGACCTGAGGTTTCCTCTCTCTCTCTCTCTCTCTCTCTCTCTCTCTCTCTCCATCTTACACACACTCTACAATCTACTGCATGAGCAATGCTAGATTTATACAATCAAAGCGAGGATTGTGGGGAGTGCAGGAGGAACCAGTATGACTGTTATTTTTCTTTTTTCATATCGCCTCATGAAAAAACAAAACCAGGGATCTCAGCAAACAGTTTGTTACTTTTTCAGACACTTTGTGCTTTGGCCCATTTACCAAGTTCTGCAGTGGACACAGGGAATCATGAACACAAAATGTCACTCCTGGATGTCTCTCCTCTCTCTCTCTCCTGGCTGTCTCTCTCCTTGCTCTCTCTCCTGGCTGTCTCTCTCCTTGCTCTCTCTTCTGGCTGTCTCTCTCCTTGCTCTCTCTCCTGGCTGTCTCTCCTTGATCTCTCTCCTGGTTGTCTCTCTGCACTCTCTCCTTGCTGTCTCTCCTCACTATCTCTCCTGGCTATCTCTCCTCTTTCTCCTGACTGTCTCTCCTGGCTGTCTCTTCTCTCTCTCTCTCCTGGCTGTCTCTCTCCTCTCTCTCTCCTGGCTGTCTCTCTCCTGGCTCTCTCCTTGCTCTCTCTCCTGGCTGTCTCTCTCCTGGCTCTCTCCTTGTTCTCTCTACTTGCTGTCTCTCCTTGATCTCTCTCCTGGTTGTCTCTCTGCACTCTATCCTTGCTGTCTCTCCTCACTATCTCTTCTGGCTATCTCTCCTCTCTCTCCTGGCTGTCTCTTCTCTCTCTCTCTCCTGGCTGTCTCTGCTCTTTCTCGCTCCCCTGGCTGTCTCTGCTCTTTCTCTTCTATCTGCCTCTGCTCTCTTTCTCTCCTAGCTTTCTCTCTCGTTCTCTCTCTCCTGGCTGTCTCTCCTCTCTCTCTCTCCCGGCTGTCTGTCCTTGCTTTCTCCCCTAGCTCTCTCTCTCTCCTGGCTGTCTCTCCTCTCTCTCCTGGCTGTCTCTCCTTGTTCTCTCTCCTTGCTCTCTCTCATGGCCGTCTCCCTTCGCTATCTCTACTGACTGTCTGTCCTCTTTCTCTCCCCTGGCTGTCTCTCCTCTCTCTCTCTCCTAGCTGTCTCTCCTCTCTCTCTCCCCAAGCTTTCTCTCTCGTTCTCTCTCTCCTGGCTGTCTCTCCTCTCTCTCTCTCTCCCGGCTGTCTCTCCTTGCTTTCTCCCCTAGCTCTCTCTCTCTCCTGGCTGTCTCTCCTCTCTCTCCTGGCTGTCTCTCCTTGTTCTCTCTCCTAGCTCTCTCTCCCCTGGCTGTCTCTCCTCTCTCTCTCCTGGCTGTCTCTCCTCTCTCTCTCACCTAGCTGTCTCTCCTGTATATACTCCCCCAACAATTGTGCCGCTAGAGTGTCCAGTTTTCACTTAAACAAAAGGTGGCAACCCTAGCCCACCTCGAGGTTATTAATGCTTTTTCCCTGCCTATTGGTAAGATTTCCCCTTACTTTATGTAAAAGCAAACCTGAGGTAGATTAGAACTTCTGTTAATATTTGAATTGCTGTCAATGTCTTCCTGTCCCAGTGACGCATGTTCACCTCATTACTTATATGGGTGTCACAGAGGCATGGAATGAGAGAAAATATCCTCAAAGGGGTCAAAGAGAGACATAACATTTAAATCGTCCTGTCAAGAAACCCGTCTAAGCACTATAGATGGTGGTGTGCCGCAGGCATCTGCACATGCGCATACACAGGGTGTGACCCATAGAGCTAGTCATGGGTGTGCGTCTCTGCGTGGATGTGCGCGAGGATGCACATGTGTGCACAGATACGCGTGCACCACAGATTCTGGCGCCAGACGCCAGATTTAAACTGTGCCTCCTGAATGTTTCAGTGCTGGATGATCGTCAGTTATTGCAGCTAGTATCCAGCTTGTGTTCCACTTGTTATTTGACCCGGCTATCCTGATTTTCCCCTGGCTTTCTCCTGTTCCTTGACCTTGGATTGTTCCTGACTATTCTCTGCCTGCTGCATTGTACCTTGCTGCTCTCCTGGTTCTGACCTCGGCCTGTACCTCCACTATGCCTTCTCCTGCCACCTGGTTCCTGCTCTGCCGGCTTCGCATCTTGCCACCACCTAGCGTGCTTCCGGTGCGTTGCGCGCAGTGTCGCATTGACGGATTAGACGGTTTTCTGGCTCCAGCCTGCAGGCACTTGTGCCCCTCTGAGCCCTGAGCACCCTGTTCCACTACCCAGGGGTCTCAGGACCGGAGTTGCAAGGGAGGCCTCCCTCGTCATCTCAAGCTCCGAAAAGGTACGTGACACGTCCCCTTTCTATTAGGTAAAACGGCTGGCTTTTGACTGTAATAGTTTCATGAGATTATGCTTCTCAGTGGTCTAGGGGAGGCATTGCATTCCTATGAAATATTCATTGCTGTCAAAAAGTTTTCAGAAGTGCAGGCCCAGCACTGGAACGCATCCACAACAAGCATATTTTAGTCCCTGTACATTAATTAAAATTAACCAGCATGTCTTTCAAATATATTGCTTTGATTCACACTGAAAAAAAAAAGTCAAGGGGCGCTGGGACTGCTGCTATTACAAGTGACAAATATTGTAATTTTTTTTTCTGTTTAATATTAATTTACCTGCTCATAATTATGCCCAATGTGATTACGCGCAATGCTCGTATTGAGAAGCCATCAATCTCACTTTTCGAGGGAGGAAAAGGAGACTTCGAGCCAACAGATCCCTTTGCGCAAACTGGCTAATTGTACACCATGTTCTTGAGGTTAAAACAAAGCAAATCCTTTATGAAAAAATTAGATGTGCAATGTGGAGCACTGAGGGCGGCCATAGAAAAGCAAGAGAAGATAGGCAGCGAGAGGTTGACCTGCTTGCCGAGGCTGTCGCTGAACTGCCCAGATATGAACATGCAGAGTCCATGATATGGAGATAAGCAGGTCAAACATTCAACCTGGCTCCAAAATATCAATTTTGAGTTTACTGACCTTTGACCCCTTTTACATTTAAATGATTAAAGAAAAATGAGGCTTGTTTGTGAGCGATGGACCCAATGGTGGGCAAGACAGGGTTTGGAAACCAACTTTTAGAGGCCGCTCTCTGTCAATCAGGGTAGACTTAGCTTCCCCCAGAGATGTCTAGGAGAATAAAAAAAGGTTAAGAGAGCCACAGATTTAAAGTGACACTAAAAATACATTCAGGTATCCGAACTATTATCAGAAATGTATCTTATGTGTTTATCACTCGGCTGTAAATCCTCAAATCATCTCTGAATTGGTCCTTGCTTCTCCTATTAAACATTCACGTTCCACATTATAAGAGCAATAATACTAACATCTGTTGTCATATGTATCACCAGGGGCGTAACTAGAAATAACAGGGCCCCATAGCAAAATTTGGTATGCGGCCCCGTGATTTCTAGTTATACCCCTTGCAGAGCCCACTCGAGATCCCACACAGCCCACCTGAGGGTGAACCTGCAGAGCCCACCATAGACTCTCTATGGTGGGCTCTGCAGGGTCACCCTCAGGTGGGCTGGTCGCACTCCTTACCTGTCCGCCTCCTCTTCCTCCACCGTTGCTGATGGGCCCCGCCTCCTTCTCCATCACCGGGCCCCGCCTCCTCCCCTGCTGCCGACTACGGGCCCTGCCTCCTCCTCCACTGCTGGGTCCAGCCTGCTCCACCGCCACTGCTGGCTCTCATTGACTCTGTGGAGAGGAATGCGCCGCTGCATAGATTAGTGTCAGTGATCTGAACAGCAGCGCATTCTTCTTCACAGCCGCCAGTAAAAACCACCAGCAGAGGATGCCATAGCAACCCAGGCGGCCCGCACGGCATCTGGCCGGGCCCCTCTGTGCCCCACTGTGCCCCGGACTCCATAGCAGCCGCATGGGTCGCTATGGTGATTGTTACGCCACTGTGTATCACAATGCATTTATTAAAACCATTGACTCTGACTGTTTGGGCAACTTGTCTTACACGCTCGGGTAGGGGGAACCCCAGGAGTTCTTCAGCTGATCATGCTCACCCCTTATAGTAAATCTGAAAGTATTATGAATAATCATGTGCAGCAGCCACCTGACCTCTCGGAACATATGCGGGACTTCAGAGGCAGGGTGGTCTGACATTTCACCTTAGGGAGTCCTTAGCCCATTGTGGGATGTGTAAGTAAAGTTGGACACCAGTCAGTTTAGAGGATAATATTTTATTCCAT
The DNA here is from genome assembly GCF_000935625.1 of Nanorana parkeri. Taxonomy (NCBI): domain Eukaryota; kingdom Metazoa; phylum Chordata; class Amphibia; order Anura; family Dicroglossidae; genus Nanorana; species Nanorana parkeri. The sequence goes on from NW_017306737.1 coordinate 464,038, forward strand.
CAAAGACCAGAATGGGAGAGCGGGTAAAGGGGCGACAGACATCTGGGTCAATAGACAGTCCAGAACTCCAGGCTTAACAATCACTTCCCAGCTTCACAGTGCAGAGGGCCTTCAAGCCATGTGCGGTTGCACTGTGTATTATAGACAGAGCCAGATTTCCCACAAGGCCCGGCCTTGGGGCAGCAGGGAATAGAGGGGCAGCATGGGTGTGGAATTCTTATCTACCAATGCCCGGGACATGCAGTTCCTTGCACTGGGCGGGTAGTTGTTTTCAACATTTAGCCCTGCTTTGTGCAAGCAGGGCTAAATGTACAGCGGGGAAGCCGCCGCTTGTTTTGTACAAGTGATCCCGGCAATGTCGCTGAGATCACTTGTATGCAGCCTGGAGGTCTGCCATTCTCCATGGGTCAGAGGAGGGGTGTTTGGCGGGTAGGGGTGCGCATTGACCTTGGGGCAGCAGAGAGAGTAAGAACCTTTGTTGGTCCATATACATAGCACAGAATTCCCTAGGCAAGGCACCCGACTTCCTGCAAGGTCCAAGCCCATTGTGGCTTCTCTGGTACCCCCAGCAGATAAAGTTCCTCCCAGGTTCTCCATCCCAGGAACAGATTGAGGACCCTGACATCACATACCCTCCCCTGGCAGGAGGCCTGAGGGAGTAAGACAACTGACAAGGTCAGCGCTGAATGTTTAAGTCCTCCCTCAGCTTGCACCACTGGTAATGAACCTCCTAGTGATTGGCTAGAGAGACACATATATTCATAACATCACATTAGTGGATGCTCTGCTCTATGACAAGGTCACCCCCAGCAACATGCAGATGCAAACAATAACAGAGAGCTTAGGAAAAACTAAATGAGCATAAACTATCAAACTAACTACACTGGATACAGTCTAGCAGAACGAAACTTAAGGAGTCACCCCACTTAAATGCAAGGTGGCTATACATGCAAAAAATGACCAAATAAAAGATATACTGTATTTGCTGGCCTATAAGACAATTTTTTTATACTTAAAAACATCCCTCGAAAATCGGGGGTCGTCCTATACGCGGAGTATACAATGTATACCTTTAGTTCGTTTGGGCCAAGCTGGCCCAAAACGAACTTCCCTAATCTGTCAGCCCACTGGATGTGCGGTAATACTGTATGTACGGTAGCTTTAGCTTGCTACATACAGTATACCACGCTGAGCCTATCACGGCGAGCGATGTACACAACCTCTGCCAATCCAAGCAAGCTTTGTATTCATTAGTAGAATACTTTGCCCGCCGTGATTGGCTCAGCGCGGTATACTGTATGTAGCAAGCTAAAGCTACCGTACATACAGTATTACCGCACAACCATCCATGATGTTTTTAAATGGTGTTGCCTCGGAAGTGGGGTAGTCTTATATGACGAGTATAGCCCAAAACCTATATTTTAAGTGGAAAATTAGGGGGTCGTCTTATATGCCCAGAGCTAAAGCAGAGACACCGGCACTCCAAATTTGCAAAATACGTCTATTTATTGACGTGCATCGTGGTAAAAAACAACGAACGTTTCGGGGTCACAAAGGATCCCCTTCATCAGGTAATACATACAGTTTACCTGATGAAGGGGATCCTTTGTGACCCCGAAACGTTCGTTGTTTATTACCATGATGCACGTCAATAAATAGACGTATTTTGCAAATTTGGAGTGCCGGTGTCTCTGCTTTAGCTCACGATTGTTACGGCTGCCACCCGTTGACTACTGCAGCACCCAATTCTTGAAGGGATTTACGCGGTCAGGAGTGCGATGGGACCATGGACCCTCTATGTTGCAAATGCAAAACACAAGATGGAAAGTATCTGTATCTTGTGTTTTGCATTTGCAACAAGTACGTGAATAAATAGACGTACTGGGTTTGCTTTGGAGTGCCGGTGTCCATCCTTTACATATACTTTGACGGAAGCCAACCGTTGACACCTGATTCGGTACTGCACAGCTGCACCCACTTCTTATCTCATGGAGCAGCGTTTCTGAGTGCGATGGGTACACGGACTGTATCTTAAAGAGAACCTGTCACCTCCAATGTGCTATCGCATAGAGGGTTTGTAAGCCCCATTATGTGATAGCAATTAAGTTGAGTTAAAAATTTAAAAATAAAAAAAATAAAATGAATGTAAAAATAAAAAAAAATAAAAGCCCCCGCCCAGCGAGCATGAACATATATGTAAACACATGCCAGGTGCGCCTGTGTACGAAAATGATGGCCCTTCAAGGCTTCTTGCACTGGGGCCCTGAGGTTTCTCTGAGTCAGGGGGCTGTAATACATACAGTTTACCTGATGAAGGGGATCCTTTGTGACCCCGAAACGTTCGTTGTTTATTACCATGATGCACGTCAATAAATAGACGTATTTTGCAAATTTGGAGTGCCGGTGTCTCTGCTTTAGCTCACGATTGTTACGGCTGCCACCCGTTGACTACCGCAGCACCCAATTCTTGAAGGGATTTACGCGGTCAGGAGTGCGATGGGACCATGGACTTTCTTATACGCCCAGTCGCCTTATACGCCGGCGAATACGGTATATGCATAAAATAATACATTAGTGTTCATGAGGTTATGAACATAAATAAGTATATACGGTGTACCATATGGGGACCCCATCCAAATGGTGCTGTGGGGCCCCATGAATCTTAGTTACACTCCTGCCAATGGGGAATACGTGTTCTAGTGACAACTGTCTAAGAGGGCATTTCCTCTCACTTTGGAAAGATCTCCTCTCACATCCTGTTGTGTCTACAGGACAGGAAATGAG